>NC_057942.1:3929591-3932091 GCF_018555375.3 Anguilla rostrata | reverse complement strand
AAGTTAGCGGAAATTAGTATGGTGTTTATTTGGCGGTGTGGAGAGGCGGGTGTGAAGGGGCCCGCTGGTGGTCTGAACCCTGGCGGTAATGAAGCTCCTGTTGGCGCTCTCCCGTTGGTGGTCTCCCATTGGCTGTTTCCTGGTGGTCTCCCATTGGCTGTCTCTCAGACAGCTGGAGCTGATGTCCTGGGGGGGGGTGGCAATCCGAACCTCATCGCTGCACAACATTTACATCGTTACCCGATTACGGTTTGCGGGGGGGGGGGGCAAAAACAGCAACAGCTGTGGAGGGGACCGGGGCAATTAACGCGCAGCGGGGGGGGGGGGGCGCTGGCGGTATGAGCCGCATCCCCCCTCACTGCGCCCTACTCGCTTTGCCACCCAAGCAAACCGCTATATCGCCGCCCTTCTGGAAAAAAACGGTAACTGCCCCTCACCCTGCCGCAAAAGCCCAGCCGAGAGCCTGCCTCCTCTTCCTCAGTCCCCCCCATTCATCATGGGCAGCGACGGCCGAAATTCGTTTGAGGAAGGAAGTGCCGGCTGGCCCGTCCTGCGAGACAGTGATGGACTGGGCACGCCGGAGGACTCTCGCCACGGTAATGAAATTAGGTTAAAACGGCTGGGGGATTGCAGATAATTGCCCTTGTCTATCACTGGGAATAACGTTCCTCCCGTTCCACAGTAACCCTGATTAAAGTTGCACCGGCCTGTTCTTTAACTCCCCCCCCCCCCCACCCAACCCCCCCTTCCTTTCAGCCTCTTCTATTTACTCCCCGCTTGGCTTTTTTTTTTTTTGATTGTCTGCCAGCCTTTCGCTTGTAGAGGTTATTTTGCCCAACTCCTCCTTTGCCCCCCCCCCCCCAGGAGAGGTCCCGGGAAAGGCAGGAGATAAGACTTCCTCTTTTTTTGATGATAGCCTTCCTCACCTGGGGAGATAACCCTGCCTTTCCGAGTTTGTTAAAAAATTAGAGTTTTTTTTTTTTCTCTTTCCTCCCTCCCTCCCCTTCTTTCTCCTGTTCTTGTCTCTGTGCCAGTCCTCTTTTGGGCTATTAATGTAATTTCATCCCATTTTCCCCCTGACGAGTGCATCCAAGCTGCCGCCCACAGTGTCCCCCCCCCCCCCCCACAAACGGCCTGGTCAGCGTTTAAGTGACCCTCAAAGCAACTCAGCGATATTGGGGGGGAAAAAAGAAGAGGAAAGAAATAATCCATCCATCAACTTATTTTCAGTTAATGGCGTATGAACGCGGACGGAATCCGGGGGTCGGTTCGTTATCCCGTAACTCCGCCGATGTGTGTGTGTGTGTGTGTGCGCAAAGCACTCTGGGAAAGTGAGTCTTTTGTGTCACGGGCCTACAAACGCCGAAAGCGAAGTCTCGGCCTGTGATTGGCCGCTCGTGGCAGCCGCACTCATTTCGAGCCTCATGCACATTCAGTCTCCCTTCACTTCACTAAATAAAAAAAATTAATAAATAAAAATCCATAAAAACTTAAACTTCCGTCTGCAGGTCTTCTCCCACTTCGCTGGGAAATACGGGCGTGAGGAACGCGGAGAGAGGTGCTCGCGTTCCCCCAGGTACCGTAGCGAAAGATAAAGCCGCCCCTCTGCTTCAGTGAGGACAGAGCAGAGTGTTGGTTTTTTTAAAGAGGAGCCGCGGCGGAGACTGATGGGGGGCAGCCGTACAGGGTGGGGGGCGGTGGGGGGGGCCAGGGGGGGGGCTCTCCGTGGTCCATTTTTCTTGATTTCCGGTTCGCTCCGTCGGCGCGGCCACAGCCACGGGCCCCCCCCGCCAGGTCAGGTGACAGCTGGCCGCTGACCACCGGCGATTTATTTCCCGCGGACGGTGATTTATGGCGTGGCGGCGGGAGGGGGGGGGCGCGTGGGGGGCGCAGGCTGAGTTAGTGCACTGTCCCGCAGCGTCATGCTTTACCGCACAGGAGCTGCTCTCAGAGCCTAATTTACACCGGCGGACAGGCACATATTTCACCCCCCCCCACGTCGGGACGATGAAGATCGGTGGCGTGAGAAAGTGGCCGTGCGCACAGTCCATTTTACCGCCCGTGCCCCTGGGGGGGGGGCTGCACGCGAACTCGGACCTGGACCCAGACGGGGATACCGGCTTCCATTACGGATACAAACGCTGAGATGCCCCTCTCTCTTTCTGTGGATGTGATGCGATGTGACCGGGTTTGGGTGCGGCGGGCCTGGGGACTGGCTCCAGGTTCTTTGGAGGGGGGCATGGGGGGGGAGGTCATGTGGGGTGGAGGGGGGAGGGTCACAGTACATGGTGCTTCGAGCAGCGGTGTCCTAACACCCAGTTGACGGTAAGCTTCACGGGAGGAATGATGGCTTGATGGGGGTGGGGGGGGGCATGTTTGATTCATGAGGCTTTCGATTGGGGGTCCCTAGAGGGAGTTTGTGTCTTTGACCTTGAGACCCCCATGTTCACCTGCGTAGGACGGACCAGCTGCGGGTAGCGGACCCGGGGGGTTGGGGGGG
>NC_057942.1:3904273-3929491 GCF_018555375.3 Anguilla rostrata | reverse complement strand
AAAAGAAGCGAGGGAGGTGTGGTCTCTCGCTCTCGTCCTTTTCCTTTTTTTTTTTTTTTTTTTTCCCCCCGTTGCCGGGCCCCGTAAGCCTTGACTGACAGGATTCTTCCCCTGCAGGCTTTTAATGCATTCCGACGGCCCTGGTTTGGAGCAATGAGAGTTTTTATGTGGGACATCCCCCCTCTGGATCAGGAGACAAAAACGGGGGAGAGCAGATCCAGCCCAAAAGCCGCTGGGGGGGGGGGGGGGAACGAAAGCCAAACCCCCCCCCCCCCCCCAGGGTTGGGCCGAATTACGATACGGGGCCCAAGGGGGGGTTTAGGGGGCCCCCCCCAAACGTCGGTCAGTGGGCCGATCTGCCGCTGCGTTTAACGCCATTTGGCGTTGTTTACGTCCAGGTTTTCGGGATGCCTGTGGTCCTTGCATTTCGCTGTGGGCCCACCGCTCGTTTCGCTCATCTGCGTGCCGACTGTGCTGCTGGCCACAGAAGTGTTCAGAATCCTTCAGAAGCGTTCAGGAACGTTCATATTCGTCCAGGAGCGCTGTGGACTGCTCAGAAGTGTTCAGGAGTGTTGAGGAACGTTCGGGAGTGTTGAGGAACAATCATAGTGACCCTTCTCTAAGAGGATTCAGCAGTGTGGCTTCACCCCGAGTCCAAACCCCAGGGCCTCGTGGTCTAACGGCGGGGGTCCCCCACCTGCCACCCCCCCCCCCCCACACTCGTCCTGACGGCTCCGCTCTGGCGGGAAGGTGACAGGAAGTGATGCGGGACGGGGGGAGTGAGCGTCTCGGCCCTGGGCTGTGGGACAGAGGGCGGGGGGCTGAGACGTCCTGTCCTCAGCAGCGATACCTGCGCCTGTCCGATCTGATGCCTGCGGATAAAGGGGGAGATACGTGGGATCTGATTGGCCATTCCCCCCCTCTTCTACCCTCCACCCCCCCTCGCCCGCCCGCATCCCTGAGAAACCGCATCAACTGTAAATAGCCCGTATTGGCAAAACATTTAATGAGCTATCGATGCATTTGGGCTGTTCTGGAACGCTCTTCCCCCCATCCCCCCTTTTTTTCCATCAAGGTGAAAACTTCATCCAGGCTCCACGTTCATCTCCTCTGAAAAAGGTCATTATGAGAACACGGTTCTGCCATAATTATGTTCACTGTGCGCGCGCGTGCGTGTGTGTGTGTGTGTGTGTGTGTGTGTGAGAGAGAGAGAGAGAGTATGTGTGTGTGTGTGTGTGTGTGTGAGAGAGAGAGAGTGTGTGTGTGTGTGTGTGTGTGTGTGTGAGAGAGAGTATGTGTGTGAGTGTGTGTGTGTGTGTGTGAGAGAGAGAGTGTGTGTATGTGTGTGTGTGTGAGAGAGTGTGTGTGTGTGTGTGTGTGTGTGTAAGAGTGTGTGTGTGAATGTGTGTATAATAGTACTGGAACAAAAATATGGAAACACTGCACTTAGTGCAATATTTTGCTACAAGTTCACAATCAGTTCCCTCTACATCTAGGGTAATTATCATGGCTTACAGTAATACATTTTATTTTAAGCTGCTGTCAGCTGAGGACTCTGCTCTGTTTGCCTTGATGACCTGCTGAATCGAAAGTGGGCGGGGAGTGCAAGGGTGTTGTCAGCCAATCAGAAGCAGGGGGGGATGATTTGGCTGACACGTCGTTGCGAGCCGGCTCCTGGGCATGTTTGACTGGGGCACCAGAGGTTAACGCCCCCTTTCAAAGTGTCACGGTTATCTTTAATGACCGCCGGGGGCGGGGTCTGTGACGGAGAACTACGGCCCTGTCCCTCGCCCCCCCCGGGGGTCTTTAACTGATTGGCTGGTGATGTCATGCCGTGTCACAGGACACCCTGCTGGCTCTGGCTGCGGAACGCGGGAAGCACTGTGACACGCGCGCTGCGTTCTAAAGGTGATGACATCACAATGGAAGCGATTCCATTCCTCCTCCTCCTCTGGCCGGCTGCAACATTGTTACAGACGTCGTGTGTGAGTGTGAACCATAGACTGTAAAAAATATGGACAAAGCTACTGTGACGTCACCCATTGACTCTCCGTGGGTCTCCGAAAATACGTTTTGAAGCTCAATGGCGGGCGCGGCCATATTGGAGTTGGAGCCAAAACCACAGAGTTTAAAAGCCGCTCTGTGATTTTTACAATTTGATTGACAGTCCGGTGCGGAAAAGCCCATCAACCTGAACGAGGCTAGCTGACTGTCTGCCGTTATGTTTTAAAATATATTATCAGATGTTTACGGAGTTTAATTTCCATCCGTGACTGTACTGTCATGTAATCACGTTATATGTATGACATTAAAAATACAATTAGGCTATGTTCAGTTATCTTCAATTCATGTTTCTCAGCAAAACGAATATGCTTAACTAGCATATCAGCTTGCCAGTGAGCTAGGTAGGCTATCCGTGGTTAGCTCACGCATTAGCAATATGAACCACAGGGGAAGAACATTGACTACACTGATGGTCAATCAATCGGAGATGTGTAGGCTACTGGTGATTTGACTAGGCTAATTTTCGTATAACTGTCTGGTAGATCTGCTGTTAACCGAGCAAGTTATCGTCGTAGGTTTTCGCCAGTCAGTTAATTAGCCAGTAACTGCTACTACTAGCTACTCCATCGCCGTTTGTGGTGTTCACTTGCTGGGTGACGCTAGCTGACCGATCGTTCGCAAATCACTTTCTACCGAATAAAAATTAACACTGTCAGCGGTTATTAACAAATCTACCAAGTATTTTAATAACTGATCTGCAGGCGTGTAAATATGACAACGCACTTTGTACAGCAAGTTTTCCACCTGGTGCATGAAGACAAAAATAATGTAGCCTACGTTGAATTTCTAATTATTATTAGGCTATCGTTTTTTTCTTGTAAATCATCAAAACCAATGGAGAAAAGCCAATATACGCAAGGAGCCGCCAGAACCGATTCTGAGAACCACTGTCTTAAATGCCTAGCTTGTCGGTCTCTTAAATGCTAAAAACATATTCCTTTCTAAATGCCAAGATGGTTAATTTCGTTAAATTCTGTGTGTGTGATTTCAGCAAATGAACCTTGAGACTCTTAATTCGCTTCGTGAAACTGAAAAAGTGTTTATCCCAAAATCGGATTATAGTAGCTTTGTCACATGCTTGAAGCATGGCCCAGGTAGACATTTACGGAATGTACACGACTGACAAGCCGCCAAACACGTTTGACAGATTGAATGTTTGCCGGTTAAGGTTAGCTAGCTAGTCAAACGGCTTGGTAGCCGAAGTTGCGAACTGTTTTAGCACAGGCTACTGCTGGTTTACCAAATATAGCAGGCTGATTACGCTTTCTGCCGAGTAATTATTTGGTTAAGTAGGCTAAAGGAAATAGTAAAAATGACTCGGCTACCGAAAAACTTAAGAGGAGGATTATTTTATGGTCGTCTAGTGCAGCTGTAAATAGCACACGCCATAATGAAATCACCACGAAATGGGATGCCTGCATTTTCAGACTTAGCACAGGCGGACCGTAGCCGGAGCCGCAATGGCAAGGCCAAGAAGCGCCACCGCCCACACCAGTGACCATAGACTGTGGCCCCTACTGTAGCATAGTCCTCTGAAGTAATCCGGAAGTGACGCAAGCTGTACCTCATTGGTCCAGAACAAATATTGGCCCTGTGCCCAAATGATGCAATAAATCATAAAATAGACCCATGGACAGTCATAAGACGAATAAAATACACCTATTATGACTATTTGTTCTTGTGAGAAAAAATTAGTGGCTTTGTATTTTTATTGCATTTGTACCGTAGACTTACATGGAAACCGGATATGAAAACACCTATACTGGAGCCATCCGTAGGGGCGCTAGTGAGCAACCAGGAACTACAACACCAGGAAATGAGCTTCAAAAACGAAGTCTGGTTTTGGCCGCTTGGTGTGAACCAGGGGTCCTGGTGTCTGTCTGTCTGTCTGCCTGTCTGTATTTATTTATTTAGGGGCCAGGAGTTGGGAGGGTACACAGCTCAGGATTCTACGCCAGCCCTTTCCTGTCCCCTCCCCCCCTCCCTCCCCAGTCCCTTCCCAGTCCCCCCCCCCCCCCCCCCTCCTGTGTAATTAAGAAAAACATTTAGCGTGCGATTAGAGGGGAACCTGGAGTGTGCCATTGTGCTGGTCTGCTTGATTAATAAAAGGCGGCTAATTTCAGTCTGGAAAGGCGGCACTCCAGAATGGCTCCTAATTACACATTAGGAGTGAGAATGCCTCCCGCCGCTGCCCCCCCGTCCCCCCCCGTCCCCACCGCGCCCCCCCTCCCCTGCTGGGCGTGCCCACCGGTGCAGTCCCAGCTATCCGGGGGGGGGTAATTCCAGCCCGCCCCCGGCACGGCGGCCTGCGGCAGATGTCAGGAATCGAAGATGATGAATTATGAATACGCCGGTGATGCGGATTCCTGCGTGGCGGGGGGGGGGGGGACGAGGCAATCTCCGAACCCCATCGCTGCACAACATTTACATCGTTAAGGGAAAAAGGGGGGGGGGGGGGCAAAAACAGCAACAGCTGTGGAGGGGACCGGGGCAATTAACGCGCAGCGGGGTGGGGGGGGTATGAGCCGCTGACTCTCGCCACGCGATCCAGCGTCACGCCGAACCGCCCCGTCTCCTGATTTTAGCGGGTTGCCAGTTTGCAAACCGCATCCCCCCTCACTGCGCCCCACACCGAAGCACACGGTTTTCCCATTTTGACGTTTTGAGGATATCGCTCAGTATAGCTGCCAGTACGGTAGTCCTGTATTAGCCGAGGCTACCCTTGTCTTGCCCGAAAATGGTTAGTCTCGTATGGGACGTGTCCCTCGGATTTTGACTGCTGTCGATGCGCCGCATTGACCTGCACTGGGAAAACCCAGACCGCTATATCGCCGCCCTTGTGGAAGAAAAACAGATCAAATTCCGGCTTTGTTACGGTTACTGTGAGCCGTAAATGTAATTAATTTGATATATAATCCCGTGAAAACTCTGTGCTCCCCGAGGTGGGGGGGGGGGGGGGGGTGCAGGTCCACACATCTGAGGTGCAGGTGTCTGGATTTGGGGTGTGAAAGTTCTCTGGAGAACAGAACAGTGCAGCAGGAGTGGCCTGTTGGCCCGGAGGTGGCGCGGTTGCCGTGGTGACGTTGAATGTGGCTTCAGAGTGAAGAGTCAGGAACCAGTCTGCCACCCCCACACCCATCCCCCCCACACCCCCCAACCCCGAGAACGCACCCCTTCCTCTTACTGTAACTGCCCCTCACCCTGCCCCAAAAGCCCAGCTGAGCGCCTGCCTCCTCTTCCTCAGTCCCCCCCATTCATCAAGGGCAGTGACAGCCGAAATTCGTTTGAGGAAGGAAGTGCCGGCCAGCCCGTCCTGCGAGACAGTGATGGACTGGGCACGCCGGAGGACTCTCGCCGCGGTAATGAAATTAGGGTAAAACTGCCAGGGGATTGCAGATAATTGCCCTTGTCTATCACTGGGGATAACGTTCCTCCCGTTCCACAATAACCCTGATTAAAGTTGCACCGGCCTGTTCTTTAACTCCCCCCCCCAATCCCCAACCCCCCCTTCCTTTCAGCCTCTTCTATTTACTCCCCGCTTGGCTTTTTTTTTTTTGATTGTCTGCCAGCCTTTCGCTTGTAGAGGTTATTTTGCCCAACTCCTCCTTTGCCCCCCCCCCCCCCCAGGAGAGGTCCCGGGAAAGGCAGGAGATAAGACTTCCTCTTTTTTTTAATGATAGCCTTCCTCACCTGGGGAGATAACCCTGCCTTTCCGAGTTTGTAAAAAAATTTGAGGGTTTTTTTTTTTTTCTTCTTTCCCTCCCTCCCCTTCTTTCTCCTTTTCTTGTCTCTGTGCCAGTCCTCTTTTGGGCTATTAATGTAATTTCATCCCATTTTCCCCCAACGAGTGCATCCAAGCTGCCGCCCACAGTGTCTCCCCCCACCCCCCCCCCACAAATGGCCTGGTCAGCGTTTAAGTGACCCTCAAAGCAACTCAGCGATATCGGGGGGAAAAAAGAAGAGGAAAGAAATAATCCATCCATCAACTTATTTTCAGTTAATGGCGTATGAACGCGGACGGAATCCGGGGGTCGGTTCGTTATTCCGTAACTCTGCCAATGTGTGTGTGTGTGCAAAGCACTCTGGGAAAGCGAGGCTTTTGTGTCACGCGCCTACAAACGCCGAAAACGAACGAAGTCTCGGGCCTGTGATTGGCTGCTCGTGGCAGCTGCGCTCATTTCGAGCCTCATGCACATTCAGTCTCCCTTCACTTCACTAAATAAAAAAAATGAATAAATAAAAATGTATATACTGTCTCGGAACGCGTTCCCTTTCCCTAATCTCGGCGCGCGCACCAGAACCCATGCAGCTTCGCGGAGCACCCGCTCGAACTTCCCGCTCGCTAATAAAAACTTAAACAACCGTCTGCGGGTCTGCTCTCCCTTCGCCGGGAAATACGGGCGTGAGGAACGCGGGGAGAGGTGCTCGCGTTCCCCCGGGTACCGTAGCGAAAGATAGAGCCGCCCCTCTGCTTCATTGAGGACAGAGAGCAAAGTGTTGGTTTTTTTAAAGTGGAGCCGAGGCGGAGACTGATGGGGGCAGCCGCACGGGGTGGGGGTGCGGTGGGGGGGGGGGGGGGGGGCTCTCCGCGGTCCATTTTTCTTGATTTCCGGTTCGTTCCGTCGCCGCGGCCACAGCCAGCGGGCCCCCCCGCCAGGTCAGGTGACAGCTGGCCGCTGACCACCGGCGATTTATTTCCCGCGGACGGTGATTTATGGCGTGGCGGCGGGAGGGGGGGGGCGCGTGGGGGGGGGCGCAGGCTGAGTTAGTGCACTGTCCCGCAGCGTCATGCTTTACCGCACAGGAGCTGCTCACAGAGCCTAATTTACACCGGCGGACAGGCACATATTTCACCCCCCCCCCCCCCGTCGGGACGATGAAGATCGGTGGCGTGAGAAAGTGGCCGTGTGCACAGTCCATTTTACCGCCCGTGCCCCTGGGGGGGGGGGGGGGTGCCCACGGACTTGGACCGGGACTCGGACCCCAGACTCGGACCTGGACCCGGACGGGGATACCGGCTTCCATTACCGATACAAACGCTGAGATGCCCTTCTCTCTCTCTTTCTGTGGGTGTGATGCGATGTGACCGGGTTTGGGCGCGGCGGGCCTGGGGACTGGCTCCAGGTTCTTTGGAGGGGGGCATGGGGGGGGAAGTCATGTGGGGTGGGGTGGGGGGTCACAGTACACGGTGCTTCGAGCAGCGGTGTCCTAACACCCAGTTGACGGTAAGCTTCACGGGAGGAATGATGGCTTGATGGGGGGGGGGGGGGCATGTTTGATTCATGAAGCTCTCGATTGGGGGTCCCTAGAGGGAGTTTGTGTCTTTGACCTTGAGACCCCCATGTTCACCTGCGTAGGACGGACCAGCTGTGGGTAGCGGACCTGGGGGGGGGAGTACGGACCGTGCGATACGGTCAGTGCAGAGCAGAAAGATGAACGCTGAATGCCAGAGGTGCTGAGGATTATTGAAATAGATGTTGTCAATGGTGACCTTTCACCCCAGGGGGGGGCCGCTCTGTTGCCCAGAGGAGAGGTTGGGGACGGGAACCGGAGTACGGAGTAGAGGGTTAGAAAGGAGGGGGGGTGCGGGGTGTTTTTAGGACATGAGTTTGGAGGTTGAATCGCAGTCGACGGTTCCCAGGACAGTTACACGTTTGGAAATCTTTCTTTCTGAAAAGTGACAGATTTCCAGCTGAGCCAGGAGAGGGGTGGGATTGGGGATTTGGGATTTGGGGGGGGGCATGCTGACGGTGTTAAGGTCCAGCGCATCTCCAGATGACACCCTGAGGAACGTGGGACGGATTACTCCCTCCTCCTAATCCTGACGGATGCCGCCGCTGGGGAGCGGTGGCACAGAGAGCGGCGAAGCTTCGGACCGCGTTCGCGGAAGGGCCTCGAACCCGCGATGTGGTGAGACGTTTGGCGCTTTTCCACGTTTTTACCGTGTTTAAGACAAATCTACTCCGTTTCAATCCTGCGTGCGCCAGCGCATTTAAACATGCACGCATGTGTAAATGGAGCGGCTATTTTTACCGTCATTCCACCGTTCCTGGGAAATTATGGGGGCGACATGGCTCAGGAGGTAAGACCGATTGTCTGGCAGTCGGAGGGTTGCCGGTTCAAACGCCGCTCTGGGCGTGTCGAAGTGTCCTTGAGCAAGACACCTAACCCCTAACTGCTCTGGCGAATGAGAGGCATCAATTGTAAAGCGCTTTGGATAAAAGCGCTATATAAATGCAGTCCATTTACCAAATAAAAGGTCTTGTTTGTTGTGAGGCTTGAGCCATGCAGACACACACGCATGCGAGAGAGGAGTATTTATTGAAAGGCGACGTGATTACAAGTGTAAGACACGAAAAAGATAAATGAAACGTTCTGAACGATGAACACACGGCAGTCTGAAAATGAAGATGTTACGGAGGCATTAAATTTAGAATCGGCTGTTTCCGTTTCATGAGGTTTACTGAATTGTGAAACTGTAGAGGGGGGAAAAAAAGCCTTAAACACACAAACAAAAGGATTTGCATGAACAGGGTAAAAAAAAAAAAAAAAAAAACTGCTAATGCAAACAAGCCCTGCACCGTAACCACAAATACAGCCTTCGCCGCGCTCGAAAATCGCCTGCCAAAAAAAAGTACGTTTTGAGCTCGCGATCGCAGCGGATGGAACATCCCTGTGTGATCCTTAATCCCCATTTGTGTTCTGTCGACTCATTAAAGAGACGCACAATCCGCGCAAGGGAAATTTTCACAGGCGTTTCGGTGCATATCCCGTACTTACGCTGGAGCTGTTTCATGTTGGAGCTTTTTTTGCTGTCGGAACAGAGTCCATGAACGAGACAGTGACGGTTTTTATATCACACGATAACAGTCCTATCTGCTGTCAGCCCTTATTCTGTCCATTGCTAATCTTTAAAACATATTTGCTGCTTTAATATAGATTTCAAATCCTGTTTCTTTTTTTTCTTCTTTCCTCTCTTTCTCTCTGTCTTGCTTTGTTCTTCTTTTTTGTGTTTTTTTCCCCCAGAAATCTCCTCTTAGTGTCTTTGCTAAGCCGACGTCTGTAGATTAAACCAAAAAAAAAATCTTTTTTGAGGCTTTGTTGAATTTTTAAACTGACACAAGTAATCTGTTGATTTTTTTTCCCCCCTCTCTTCTTTCAGGGATTAAATTGAAATTGAATGATGAAAGGACAGTTTTAGGGGAGCACGTGTTCCTGCTGTGTGCTGGCTACAGCTGATTTTATTTCATTTTTCTATTTTTTTTACAATGAAATGTTGCTGGCTTAGCTCACTGTCTACTTTATGTACTAAAATCTGTCTGCGTATTTATTCATATAATTGAGATTAACGAGGACGTCTGAAACCTGAAATTGTTCACTTTTGACATTTTACTCTTCCTGGCCTCCCTGTCTCCTGAGGCCTTCACTTCAGCGTCCAATCGGATTTTCCCTTCCCTGATGTCAAATGGCGGACTAATGCGGATATTAATGTATTCATTGCTCTGGTCAGAAGAATCGATAAGCACTTGAGACGGTCAGCCACGTGTGAGTGGGCTCGGGACAGTGACCCAGTTCTTCTGCCTCCTCTGTAGGAGCGGTTGAAATCCGACCCTGTGCGTTGTGTGGTGCTTTTGATAGGTGCGGTACAGCATGCCCTTGTACAGTACATTAAATTAATGTATTTAATGTACTTTCAGACAAAAAAAAGTGTCTGAATTGTTAAACATACAAGCATTTACTTTTATTATAATGTATTTATTGCTGAACAAAATTGCCTCTTTTACCTGTATTTTATCTGGGGGGGGGGGAAGGAATGGAAAACATAAAGAGGGGTTCAGGCAGTTTCTTCCCCCCCAGTACCTGAAAACCTTCAGTGAACCATTTGGTGTCAAACTAAATGAGTTTCATGTTCTTGCAGTAATTGCAGGCTGTAGATGTGAGCTCTTAGACGTTGCCCTCTCTGTTCATGAGGTTTCAGGACCAATCTGGCTTTTAAGAAAATAATAATGATAATAATAATAATAAAGCTGCCAATCAAAGAAACGGTTTTCCAGAAAAAAAATAAACGCACTGGGATGCCGTTGTTTGTGTATTTGTGTACGAGAGGTGAGGACAGAACCATTCGTGCATCAGGGAAAAGCCCATTTAACATGTACACACCATCCCAGGGGCCGAGACTGATTCAGTGAACCCCCTGCCCCCCCCCCCCCCCATTTCCAAAGGAATCTTATTTTTGCTTATCCAAAGGAATCGTCTCCACGTATTGCCATCGCGAATATTACATCGCAAACGTAAAAATGTTTTCCCGGATTACTGTCTCAGCTGCCAATAGCCAACAAAACATGTATTACATTTATTTCAGAAGTCCTTTGTGTTTGATTCTGTTCGTTTTTTTTTTTTAACAATCAAATGTGCTGTCTGTACGTGTGGTGGACGGAATGCGACGGGTGGAATGAATTAATCAGGGAATGCGGGAAATGCGCGTCTTCATTCCCCCCGCATCTGATAAGATCTTTTCCTCGGCGTTGTATTGCTGAGCTGCAGATTTGGCCGCTGCGTGGTTACTGATTACAGATATGCACAAAATAGTCTTTATGGTCCTCATACTGGCGGGGGGGGGCTCAACCCCCATCCCCCCATCCCCCCATCCCCCCATCTCCCCAACCCCCCATGCCCATCGCAGAGTTAATCATAGATTCCCACACAGGCAGGAGAACAAAAAAACCATCACGAGCAAGACAAGGCCGACGTTCCTCTCCTGTCTCTCTCTCTCTCTCTCTCCCCCTCTCTCCCTCCCTATATCTCTTTTCTCTGTCTCTCCTTCTCTCCTCCTCTCCTGCCCTCCTCTCCTTCTCGTCTTCTCCCCTCTCTCCCTCCTATCCTTCTCTGTCTCTCTCTTTCTCTCTCTCTCCCCCTCTCTCCCTCCCTATATCTCTCTCTCTCTGTCTCTCTCTCGCTCTCTCTTTGTTCCGTTTTGTTAAGCTCTGGAGTGTCATCGGGTCAATCATTAATTTCAATTTACATCGTTAGCATTCAGCTGTGAGGCCTGTCGGGATTCGGGGATGTGGACGGGGGGGCGTTCCTGGGGGTGGGGTGGGGTTGGGGTTGGGGGGGGGGTGGCTTCACAGTCCGGTCCCACCGCTCGCCCGTCCCAACCCCCTGAACTCTGGTTGAATGGGAGACCCTCTCTGCCCCAGCCTCCTGGTCCACATTGGAGTGACGGTATGAAGTTTGTGCAGTCACCTCTGAATGCGGGGGGGGGCCACTACCCGCCCGCCCCCCCCCATACACACACACCCCCACCCCCCCGTTGAGCGTCTCACACCAGCTGTAGGCAGGACAATAAGCTTGGGACGTCCCCTGACAGTTGCCCCGCACCCACCCCCACTCCAAATTCTGAGGAGCAAGACCTGTATTTCATGTGAAGGAATGAACTCTTCCATCTCCATCCTCGTCGCTGGTGTAAAATGGGCAATGTGAAACCGAGGGGGGGGGGGGGGGTGGTGTCGAGGAGAGGGCTTTGGGCTTTGAGCAGGGAGGTGGTGGGGGGTAAAATGGGGGGGGGTGGCGGTGGTGTTGCTATGGGGGGGGGTTTCAAGTGTCACGTTTTGTTTCCTCAATAGAGCCGGTATTCAGATGTGTACAATGGAGCCGCTTCAGGCCCTGTGGCCAGCTCGGGTCACCCCGTGTAATCACCCCCCCCCCCTCCCCGTGCCCCCCCCCAGCCCCCCTCCCCTCCCTGACCTCCTCCGTGCGCCCTGCTAAATCTGCCCGGGCTCATTTCTCACCCCACTGTCACACACCCTCTCTCGCGCGTCATTGGCTGAGGGGGACAGCCGAGCGTTTCCGGACCCTCTTCCGCCAAGAACCGTCCTCGGCGCATTTCGAACGCGGTTTCACCACGCCGGAGAAACGGAGATAGAAAATCTTAAATCTTTAAATTTTAAAACAGCGAAAACAGCTGTGACCCCGTTGCCGGTGTTCGGGCGCACGTGGATAATTGATCAGCATGCGAGAAAGAGAGAGAGAGGGAGGGAGAGAGAGAGAGAGAGAGAGAGAGAGAGAGAGAGATGTTAAATGAGATGTGCCAGGAATGCCTGATGAGTTATTAAAGCACTAAAACAGTCCAGAGCGGCGGTGCATGATTGTGCATCCTGATGATGGTGTATCGTTACAATCCCCCGCCCGGAACCGTGATGCGTCCAAGGAAGCTTATCTAGCCGCTAAGTGCAGGCGGGACCGCGATTGGCCGGCTAGCGAGCTCAGGTCTCAAAGTGGGACCCACCAGCACCCTTCCTCTGTTTTAGGTTTCAGTCGCCATTTAGGTCAAACTTTACTCCAGGTCCCGGCCATCTGCTCACGGGACCTCAGCCAAGGCCGGGGGGGATCGGGGGGGGGGGGGGGGGGGCTGGGGCTGTGTGGGTTCTGACGGATCCATCAGTAGGAGAGCTGGGGCTCTACCACAGGAGGCGCTGTGGGCCTCAGTGTGGTTCGCCTGGTAGGGGACTTTCACTTCCTGATTGATTTTCTGCTTTGTTTTCTGAGATGTTTCTCTCTCTTTCCCATTTCCCTTTCTCTCTCTGTGCCTCTTTCTCTCTCTGCATCTCTTTCTCCCTCTCTCTCCATCTCTCTCCTCCTCTCTCTCTCTTCCTCCCTCTCTCTCTGCCTGTTTCTCTCCCTTTCTCTCTGCCTCTGTCTGTCTCTTCCTCTCTCTCCCCCTCTATCTCTATCTCCCCCTCTTTCCCTTTCTCCCTCCCTCTCTCCCTCTCTCTCCCTCTTTATCAGCGTCCCTCAGAGACCCAAAAATGGATTATAAAGTTTAGATGGTTGATTGTAGGAGGCCGCGGCGTTAAATGCATTAATCTGGCTCTTATCGCTGGGCTGGGAAATGATGAATTGAAAAAGCCGTTACTGGCCTTGCCTTTGTTGTCATTTGATTAGAATCAAGCTTTAAATCACCGCCCCGCGCTCCCTGACGGAGAGAGCCCGGCATTCTAATGCGCGCCAGGCACCCCTGCGCCGTCTCGAACCCGTTCCGGTAATTCTGTAAGGGAGGAGGGCGAAAAGGTTTTTTTTTTTTTTTTGGAAGAATTGTGAGATGATTTCTCTTTTGTGCTATTTCACACATTTAACCAGTATTATATTTAGGAGGACCTCATTTTAGTTTTGCTGTTTTTTTTCTTTCTCCCTCTCTCTCTTCTTCTTTTTCTTCCCCTCCCTCTGTCTATTGCTTTCTCATCATCCCTTTCTCTCTCTAACCCTTTTTCTCTTCCTCCTTTCCCCTTGTATCTCTGTCTTCTCTGTCTCTCCTTCCTTTTTTCCTCTCTGTTTCCTTTCTTTCTCCTACTTTCTCTGTTTCTCTTCTCTCTCTCTTTACCTCTCTAGTTCCCTTCCTTTCTCCCTACCTTTCTCTGTCTTTCTCTATCTCTCTCTCTTTACCTCTCTAGTTCCCTTCCTTTCTCCCTACCTTTCTCTCTGTCTTTCTCTATCTCTCTCTCTTTACCTCTCTAGTTCCCTTCCTCTCTCCCTACCTTTCTCTCCGTCTTTCTCTATCTCTCTCTCTTTACCTGTCTTGTTCCCTTTTCTTTCTGAGCAGAGAGCAGAGGGAAATTGACCGTTCTTTCTAAAGCAAGCGGACGGGGAGAGCCTGTGGGGGGTGTGGGGTAGGCTGCCCGCGGCGGTGGGGTAGGGTGCGGGGGGCAGGGGGGGGCCTTGCGGTAATGAGTGCTGATGTGCCAGTCCGTTCTGTTTATCTTCACCGCTCACTCCCGCGCTCACGTTCGATACGGGGGGGGGGAGCGGCGCTCTCTGCCCGCAGCCAGGGGACGAGGCATCGACCCCGCGCCGCACCGCTCCGCGCCATGCCGCGCCGGGCCGGGCCGTACGGGAGAACCTGCCTGCCGCGTTTCGTCCGGGACGCCGGCGGGGAGCCGCGGAGTCTGTCTGCGCAGACGGGGGGGGTTCCGTGTGCCCCCCTCCCCAAAAGGAGCCCGTGGAGGGAAAACGCCATTCTCGTCATTATATTCTCCAAATTACTTCTGTAGACTTACAGAAAACTTAGGCCTTTATTCCAGAAGTTTCCATTCAGTCTTCCATAACCCCTGGTCTTGCATTTATTGCCCATTTTGTGATAGTTTGCTCAGTCAGCCAAATCAGCCATTTTACCTGATTGTTGATCGGTGGAAAGTTTGTGACGTGGAAGTTGACGGTAGATCTCTAGCTGTTGAATGGCGCGCGCTGTGAGTGTGTGTAAGAGTCTCACTTGCTTTGCTGCTAACCATAGTTTATGAATAGGTGGAGTTGCTGCAGTGTTTTTTCCTTCAGGAAGGGTTTTTGTTTGCTTGTTTGCACTTTGCCAGGAAGCTTGGCCATGCAACATCGTTCAGCTCTATGCAAGTTTAATGGGGGAAAATAATTACAAATCTCCTGTTAAGGCACCCCTAATTCGTTTTAAGTTGCACCGCAATAAAAAATAAAAAAAGCACTATCGCTCTACAGGAAATACTAACGGTATTAGTTGTACTTTCCAGCAAAACACAGTCTGTCTTCAGTTTGTGTTGGCACCAGGTGCCACTGATTTGAGAGCGTTTACGAGGGTTATAGATTGTTTCCCCAAGTGTGAACGCCCTATATAAAAGCACTTCACACTCTGAGTGAGAGCTGATTAGAGAAGGAGCTCGCAAAGTAGCGCTGCAAAAAATACATTTGAAGTTGATGAAAAGGAAATCATTTGTTAAGACTAATTAGTCTTCTCGCCTGATGAAACAATTTTTTTTCTTCTTCTTCTTCACGCAAGTAAAAAAAACACGAGTTTTTCCCAAAAAGGTTTAATCCACATAAATTTTTCTGTACATCCAAGCGGTTGGACTGTGACTGGGGGATTAGGAGTTAGAGAATTCACTTTCCAAGCCTTGGGTTTTTTTCTGTCCTGTAAAATGATTTTGCGGAAGCCATTTTAATGGAAAAAGTGCTCTAGATAAATGGGGCTCAGGGGTTCTCTGTCTTCGTCAGCCTCACCCCCTTTTCTCTTGTCCTCTGTGCGATGAGCCGTCTCGAACGTGGTGCCTCAAGACTCGTCCCTTTCCGAATTTGTGTCACGTCCCTCAGAAATTATCTGAACGCAATGCGAAACACACGAATAGCCTGACATTTAGACCGAAGCTGACAGACTCCTGTTTGTGGCCACAAGCCGTGTCCTAGAAACAGATGCTTATATTGAAGTCTGCAGCAAAGCAGGAGCAGTTCAGATGGAGGGAGCCCTGGTAGAAATTCCAGCTGGATTTTCGGGATGGAATCTTGCTGGAACTAGCTTCTGTTCCAGCTGGAATTTGGTGATGGAATCTTGCCGGAACCATCTTCTGTTCCAGCTGGAATTTGGTGATGGTCTAAACTGTTTGTACCGAGCTGGCCTCCCAGCTTGCCAGCATGGTTGCTATCTCAACCATCTTGTTGCCAGCTTGACCATCTCCACACACTCAATGAGAACATGGAGCCCACCACAGTCCATGCCCTTAAAACAGCCTGCAAACGGACCAATACTTATGTTTGCTAATGCTCTTCAGATACTGCACTTTTCTACCTTCCCATGAAGGAAGTGCTCTTATTTTTATCTACTCAGTTTTTAAAAAACTATAAATCTTTACTCAACTTCACTACAACAGGGCCTCATCTGTCGTTTCAAGGTCTCAACAGCCTTTTTTTGTTTTGTGTCCCTCTGGATTGTGAAATTGTTCCTGTACCCCCCCCCCCCCACCCCCTTTCCCAAGATTCCAGATTGGCAGACCCTCCCCTCATCCCAAATGCACCAGTCAGATTTGTCTGTGGGCTAATTGATTTGACTCAGTGTCAGTGTATGCGATGGGAGTTGGGAGGGCATTGTAACTCTCCCTTTTCTCCCTGGGATTTTGACGAAGTGAACTCTTTAAAGTTTAATTTTTTATGACAAGATCTTCAGATGCCATCTATGGACATTTCTAGACTGATTTTCATGGTTGTGGATTGCTGTTGCTCTTCATTTCACCTGTGTTTCTATTTGTGCCGCTGACCTTAAAGATTTAGAGGAAGGTTATCTCTCTAATCTCATCTGGCACAGGTTCTTGTTATCCTTGGAGATTATCTTCAGAGATCTCCTTTTCTTCCTTAATCTTTGTAAATTGATGGAGGCGTAATAATAACTTTATTTATGTGGCCTTTTTTCAGACAGTGCGGCTCAAAAGTGTGTCTTTTAAAAGAGACTCGAGTGTCTGTGCATTTCTCGTGACCTTGGGTAAGGAAGTTGTTCCTTAGTTTAGGAGGTCTGACCTTGTGTTAATGCTCGGATCACTCTTATTACTTCCTTTGTTGCATCGATTTACGGAAGCACTTCCTGTGTAGAGCTTTTAGTTCATTTAAACCGTGTGTTTTCAAAGGTTCTCTTTGATTTTCTTCTGTGGAACAAAAGGCGAACGTGGCTGCGTAACAGTTAAAATGTAAAAGAAGTTTATTTATTTATTTTTTTTGTTTATTTAGGCATGACTTATATTCAGCGGTGCACATTTGCATAATAGAATATTACTACTTATTAAAAATGTATGCGGAGTTCATTTTAATTCAGACGTACACAGAATGTATTCCAATGAGTGACTGAGTGCGAAGGGAAAATACATTTAATTCCCTCTCTGTATGTAAATAAGAAGCGTCTTGATTGCAATACCAAAGGTACTCCTCTTTGAATAGTCATTATTTAAATGATTTTTAAAAAAAGAAGAAAATTAAAACTGAAACTACAATTGGGATATTTTTGGCTGGAATTGAATAAATGCTGGGCTTTTTAAAAAGACATTTTTACACGTACCCCTGATCAAAAGAGCCCATTACTCTCCTCTAATTAGACCCAGATAAAATATGCTAATTATTCCATAATGCAAAATAAGTGGGGTTCTTTTTTTTTTTCCTTCTTTTTTTTTTTTTTTTTTTGCATCTACATTAAAGTATAAATTGGGCTTTGAATAATTTGCCTTGACATTTAATTCGGCTGAAAATGAATCTCCTCTCCCTAGATTTCATCTCATTATAGTTACGGTCCCCGCACAACCGCGCCATGGCGCCCCTGCCCCGCCTGCCTTCGGAAAGCCGCCCTCGCGGTATCCGTTATCCGCGAACTCCCAACTTCGTTACCTGCGCCGGTGCGTTTCGGCCGACCTTAAAGAAAACCCGAACGGAAAATACCCCGTTAACCGGAACGCGTAACGGAAATGGAACGAGACTGACAAGGAGGGACGGGAAGAAGCGAGAGAGAGAGAAGGGAAGAAGGAAAAAAAGCAAAAAAAAGTTTCTGTTGTCTTTTTCTGACAGGCGTCTCCTGAGGCCAGTGGGACAGTTTTAAAAGACCGAAAAAAAAAAAAAATGGAATAAGGAGAGAAGGCCTCGGGGCCCGCCTCCCTGCAGAACAGCAATTAAACATCGACCTCCAGGCAGAGTGTTCCTCACACGAGCTCTCTCCGGAGTTATCAAGGGGCTTCTCGGCATTTTAGTTTTATTTTTGTTGTCGTGCAGAACTTACGTAAGCAACACAGATTGCTCTCTCTCTCTCTCTCTCTCTCTTTCTCTTTCTCTCTCTCTCTCTCTCTGCCTCTCTTTCTCTCTCTTTCTCTCTCTCTCTCTCTCTCTCTCTCTCTCTTCTCTCTCTCGAGTGCCACGGCGACAAGTGATGAGTTGATGACTGGTCCCCTTTTGAGCGGTGTTTTGAGCGTGATTTTCGGGGGGGGGGTGGGTGGGTGGGGTTCCCGGGTTTGTGGGGGCAGCTTTCAGCCACTCATATTTGCACGCGGGCAAAGATGGGATCTCACTCCAGAGAGGTCACGGAACAACACACGCAAATGATTCGTCTGATGCGCTCCACGACCAGCCGGTGATATTCAAATCGCCACGGATGAGCGGCGACAGGATGCGGGAGTTTGCTAAACAAATTTCGGCCTCGCCAACCCCTCCTGAGTACAGTTCCTGTGTGTGCTTATCTGTGGGGGGTCTTCTCTCAGGCTTCGCCATTTGTGTTTCAGTTGGTATCCGTGCACTCATAATAATGGTGTCAAAGATTGTGAGTGTGAGTGTGAGTGTGAGTGTGTGCTTGCCTGCGTGTGTTCGTGCGTGTGTGTGTGTGTATGTATGTGTGTGTGTGAGAGTGTGTGTGTATATGTGCGTGTGTGTTTGTGTGTGTGTGTGCTTTTGTGCACTTACTGTGTGTTATATTGTGCGCCAAATATAGGTTCCTGGAATCGGAAATGAACTCTGAGCAGCTCCGTCTGTTTGCTCATCTGGCCGCTGATCCCGACTCTGCTGCTCAGGCAGCGTTATTTACCGCGCTGGTGCATCTTAACCCGGCAGAGGCGCCAAGTCATGAAACCAGGGGGGATTGTGGGAAGGCTCTGACCGCGTGCCCGCGGATCCGGGTGGGACGCTGACTTTGCCCCTCCCGTCCACTTGATGAATGCCTCTCCCGTACCATCCCCCCCCCCCCCCATGCCCCCTCCGCCCGCCCCCCCCCCCCCCCCCACGCCAATGCCGGGCCCTATTGATCCACCCCATGCTAATCTAGTGCGAATGTGGTCTCACTGTCTCCACAGCCAAAAGCAATCAATGGGAGTGAAAGGGCCATGCGGAGGGCCTTTGGCAGATGCAGGGCAGGGTAGATGGTAATTAAATAAAAGCAATGGGGCCGGGGGTAAGAGTGTCTGCCAGTGTGCCCCCCCCCCCCCACACTCTCCCCCCCCATGAATATTTAAAGATGGGAGGAGGACAAAGAGGGGGCCGAAAATAAAGAAAAAGAAAAGCAGTGCCTCAGATCACACTTCCACGTCTGGGGGGAAAGGGGGGGGGGGGGAGTGGTCAGACGTTTGACTCCGGAATTCTAGCGAGGCGTCGTTCCGCCAGTGGAACTTTGCGTCTGTCGGGGTTCCGTACCGCTTCAGCCTGCTTTTTGGCGGGTGATTCCGGAGCGCGTGGCTAGCTGAGTGTCTGAGAGCCGAGCGAGCGGCCATGTTTAATAGCAGCTCACCCTGGGGAGATGAGACATTAATCTGGGAGACGCTTCCCTATTCAGGGGCACAGAGGGGACCGCGGTGGGACGGGGCCGCGGCGGGACGGGCGCTATTTATCTCTGGGTGTCACCGAGCACACACCCCCGTTTAGCTGATTTGGGTGCAAACAGAGGCCAGGAGAGAACAGAGAAACAGGGTCAGCTGGACGGGGTCGCAGGGGTCAACCGTGTGCTCGGAGGGGTCAAAGAAACTTAAGGGTGCTTTGTGTTTGAGATAAGAGCGTCCCTCAAAGGCCTGTCCAGGGTGTGTTCCTCTCCTCTCGCCCAGTGCCCCTCAAAACCTTTTGGCCTGCATAATCACTTGCTTGTATACCAAGCATTGCTCAGGTATTTATGTATTGAGAGGCATTAAAAATAAAACCTGAGCGATTCTGGGAAATGAAGGCAAAGCAGGAGTCAGTGGTTTAACTGTGACTTCATTCACCTCAGTGTTTTTCAGGCTACTTCCGTTTAACACCCGACCGTTATTTTCGCTCGGTAATTAAGTCAGTGTTCGCGGTAAGCGCTATTGCTTCCCGTCATCTGAAGAGGCGCACTCAGAGCAGCTGGCCTTCGTCCTCCGTTCGTTCCTCATCGTCGATCTCCTCCCTTCCCGCGGCTCGTAGCGGCCGGGCTGGGACGGTAGCGGTTATCTCCGCGCTTAATCACAAAGCCATCGGTCGACGGCGCCGACCTCCGACGCGGCGTCCCGCACGTGTGTGTGTGTCCGGTACACCGGTCATCCGAAACTCATCTGTATACCATGTGTGTGTGGGGGGGGGGAGGCTTACAGGTCTATGGAACGAGGAGATCTAATCCACAAGCTTAATCGTGATTCAGTTTTACCTCTCCCTCTTCCTTCCTCTTATCCAGAGCGTCTTGCACAACTTTTTTTTTTCACATAGCATTTACACTACATCCATTTATACAGCTGGATATTTACTGAAGCGATGCAGGTTAAGTACCTTGCTCAAGGGTACAACGGCAGTGTTCTACCCGGGAATCGAACCTGTGACCTTCAGGTTACAAGACCAACTCCTTACCCATTATACTACACTGCTGCCCCATTCGCCAGAATGGAGCTGTAGGTTTTTGGAACTCAAAATTGATACGCAAGTGAAGGCAGCTCAGGTTTTTTTTCCCATTTTTTTTTTTTTTTTTTTTCAAAAATCTTACATAAAACTCAAGCCACCCCCACCCCCCCCCCCCACAGCAACCAGGACAGCCCCCCCCCCACCCCCCGCCGATACTCGTATCTTTCTCACCTTGAGGTTTAAAGCTCTGGGTATCAATCAGGGTCGGCAGACGGAGCGAGGCGCATCGATCGGCTGGAAGCCGGCGCGGCCGCCGCGGGGCCCGGGCTCCGGTGTTTGCCCACTTTTACAGCGCGATCCATAACCGAATCCGCCGCTGGGTTCTCAGACGTTCGGAAGGCGTGTTCGCCCGGCCCTGCGACCGCGTCGCTCCGTCCGTTCTCAGACACGTCCTCATCATTTGTCGTACGTGACAAATAGGTTTTTTGTTTTTTCTTCCCCCCCCTTAATTACCCCGTACGATGTATGTGCTACTTTATAGAACCTGAGGCAGAAATGGGCCCTTGAAAGAGATCGTCTACCGCTGCAGTACGGTCAGTTTCACGCTAAATTAACCCATTCAGTCACTCTAGGTTGTAACCAATAAGCAACGTGTGTCCTCTTGCAAGATTTATAACAATTCCAAATGGCTGCATGAGCATATATATTAAATACAGATGTTATGTTCCTAGAAGTCTGCAGAGACGGAGGACAGAGGGGAGGAGATGGGGGGGGGGGGGGGCTTCTTTCAGGCTTGTGTTTTCGAGAGGTCAAGAGGGGTCAGGCGAGAGGGGGTGGAGAGAGAGAGAGAGAGAGGCAACTGAGCTGCTGGAAGTGTTTGGAGGTCACAGGTACAGGACTGGGGAGAGAGAGGCGGGGGGGGGGGGCGTGATCACGGGGAGGCAGTGTTTGGGGGGGGGGGCGGGCGGGGGGGGCTGTTCCCAGCAGGCAGAGAGAAACAGGGGAAGTGGAGTCCCTGCTGGAAACGGTGTGCCGGTGGGGGGGCTGCAAGGCGCCGGTGGGTAAATTGAACCTCACAGCTGGAGCCCCCCCCCCCGCCCGCCTAGCCCAACTCTCATTGGCCCCCCCCTGTGGCAGGTTGCCGTGGCGTTTACCGCGCTGTGATAAAACATGGCGGCGGCGCGGGCGAAGGGCGCGGAGCTGTACGGTAACACACAAACACCGCGGCCGGGGCGGGGGGGGGCGGCGATCGGTAAATCGAAACATCGCCATGGTGACTCATCGCCGTAGCGAGCGGGAGTCGCGGGGGCCCCACGTGATTGGTCCCGTCGTTACTTGAAGTGTGTCGCCGTTTGTGCGTCTGCCTACGGTTCCTGGGGCGCTCTTGTTGTGACCGCACACGTGGACGTCACTTTGTGTGGACACAGAGCACTGCGTGTGTGTGTGCGTGTGTGCGTGCGTGCGTGTGCGTGCGTGTGCGTGGCGTGTGCGTGTGCGCGGTGTGTGTGTGCGTGGTGTGCTGTGTGTTTTTGGTGTGTGTGTGTGTGTGTGCGGTTGTCTTTCGTGTTAATACTGTTATTGATCGTTCACTAATAAATATCACAGTTTAACAGGCACATGCACACACACAGAAACAGACAAATACAAAGCTCTATTTTCGGTGTCAGGGGGGGGGGGGGAAGCCAATAAGTATTTGAAAATTGCCTCCGGGGTGATCTTGCCCCTACCGAGCACAACCCAATACGATGGGCCCTGCATGCCGGATTTTAAATGTAAGGTATATAGACCCAATCTTTTTTTCCCTGAGATTTTAATCCCTCGTAGAAACCGCGGTAGATGGCTTTTCGTGCTGTTATTTTATTCTCTCCCCTGTATCAATATTGGCAAGGTCACCGAGAGAACGCAAGGCTTTGATCTCGACAGGCTCTCTCTGTTAAATAAACCATCAAACAAACGGATATTTCTGTGGTAGCTTTCAGTGGAGCGTGGTGGCTGCTTCCGTCAGAGATCTTTCAGGCTTCACACACGCACACACACACATACGCGCACACACATACCCAAACCCAAACAAACACATACACATATACAGACACACACAAAAACAAACGCATACACACACACGAAAAACAAACACATACACACACACAAACACACACACAATACACAAATTAAGATGATATAAGATGAAAGAACCGTGTACTGTAGATAAATCTGGCACATTAATGCATGGATGGAAACACACCATGTGTGTGCAACATTCGGGCTTTTCGATCTGGATTTTTTAGATCCATACAGTGGCATCCACTAGTCACTGATGCCACCCTGCAAGATTATAAATCACTTTGACTCCAGGGCACACACACACACACACACTGTCGCCAACTGTTTCTATCGCTGGCTACCGCTAAGTTTGGGCCCATCGATCGCAGGTGGGGGGAGGCCTAAGTGCTCCCACGTGCTGTTTGATGCAGATCAAATGCAGATTTCATTCCATTCTGCTGCTTCATTCCGTGCTGCTGCTTCATTCCATTCTGCTGCTTCATTCCGTGCTGCTGCTTCATTCCATTCTGCTGCTTCATTCCATTCTGCTGCTTCATTCCATTCTGCTGCTTCATTCCGTGCTGCTGCTTCATTCCGTGCTCCTGCTCCATTCCGTTCTGCTGCTCCATTCTGTGCTGCTGCTCCATTCCATTCTGCTGCTTCATTCCATTCTGCTGCTTCATTCCATTCTGCTGCTTCATTCCGTGCTGCTGCTTATCGTGCTCCTCCATCGTCTGCTGTTTCCATTCTGTGCTGCTGCTCCATTCCATTCTGCTGCTTCATTCCATTCTGCTGCTTCATTCCATTCTGCTGCTTCATTCCGTGCTGCCAGTATTTCCAGTTTGGCGATTCTGTGCGATTCCCACGTTTTTTTTTAAATTAATAACCTTCATTTGACGTTACATTTCATTTCATGACATTACATCACCGTTCCGGCGTTTAGCAGACGCTCTTGTCCAGAGTGAAACTTTCACACAGCATTTATGCAGCTGGATATATACTGAAGCAGTGCAGGTTTAAGGAACCACAGCTGCTTTCTGATATGGACCCACGCTCACGGGGAAACACGGGCCTTGCACGGGAAACGTCAAACGTCAAAACGGCTCGGGACTTCGTCGTAAAAGTACGATTTAACGACACGTTGCGCAAGGGCTTCGCGGATGACATTTTGAACTTTTACCGCGTCTCAATCGGGTCGTCGCCCAGACGCGGCGAAGAGCTGTCGACCGCGAAGACACCTCTCGGATATAAAAAGGCTGCTCGCTGGAACTCCCCATTGGCGGCAGCAGCGAATAGGAGCCCCTGTAATTTAAATCTAATCCACACCACGTCACCCGGAAAGAACTGTAAATGACACCTCAGAATAAACGTATTAATATCTCACTTTCAGATCGTACGCAGACGGTGCTGTTCCATCTGATCCGATCCATTGGGTGAGAGGCCAGAATACACTCTAGACAGGTTGCCAATCCATCACAATGCACACACACACCATTCACTCACACACACATACTTAGGG
The DNA here is from genome assembly GCF_018555375.3 of Anguilla rostrata. Lineage (NCBI taxonomy): Eukaryota > Metazoa > Chordata > Actinopteri > Anguilliformes > Anguillidae > Anguilla > Anguilla rostrata. The sequence goes on along the minus strand of NC_057942.1, from coordinate 3,905,781 downwards.
GCGATTTGGACTCTCCAATCAGCCTGACTGCATGTCTTTGGACTTTGAAGTACCTGGAGAAAACCCATGCGGACGAGAGGAGAACAATCAGACTCCACACAGAAAGGCCATGGCCAGGATTTGAACCCTTGCTGTTGAGGTGGCAGTGCAGAAAAAAAAGAACTTCTCATTTTTAATTGTCAGTCAGAGTTAAGTACCCGTGTTAACTGAATTCCGAGCCAGAGCCATGTTTTAAGCAAAATGTCTTCATCCACACCGACATATTTTGGGAAACTCTAGACAGGGTGGTGTTGACTGACGGAGATTGGACACAAAGCACACCCCGTTGGTGTGAGGCGCTCCTCAAATTTGCTTGCCGCCGGGCGCGGAGACGTAGAGGAAACGAGGCGTACGCTCGCGGTGTAAGGTTCGCACGCCGCAGACGTCTGTGATCTTCCGTCTCCGCGTCGGAAGGAAGCAGAATATCGAGGCTCGTCCCCTCCAGCGCTCCAGACGGGGGGGTACTTGACGCCCGACGCCGACTGTAATTAATGTGATGTCATCAACGCCACAAACGAAAAGGAGGGTTATAAATGACTCTTTCTCTGAGCCTCGGTTGGCATTTAGCCGTAATATCGCGCGTCTGGGTTTACGTTTACAGCTCCTCACGCAGAAGCTGTACACAGCAGGAGCCGCACGGCACTGAAACGCGGTGCCTTTTCTCCGGCTGGGTTTTAGACTTTTTTGAAAACAGGGGTTAGGCCTACTGTCAGTGATTGGATCCAAATTGGAGTGGTGCTGTCGAAGGCCTTGACAAGACACTTACCGCTCCTGTCAGCTGTCGGAGCGACTCCCACAGCAAGCCTTCCAGTTTCTCGAATTGAAACGTGGGCACCTGCACAGGAACATAAACAAACTAATATGGAAGAGGACGGACAAGTCCTGTCATTACCCAATCAGCCCCAGAGTCACAAAAATACACTTTTTTTTCTCTCTCTCTCTCTCTCCAGGTAGATGAAATAACGTTTTTTTTTTTTCGCATGTTCCCAATTAAACTACAGAGACAATGTCTATCTCTACCCACACCCACGCCATCTTTGAATCACGCTTTTGCGAAGCGGTAGAGCCAATTTGTTTTCAATCAGCGAATGTGACACGTGTCAAGGCCTCGTGTTTTATTGTAGTTTTGTAAAAAAAAAAAATCAGTATCTTCAAACACAGCTACAGTTACACTTTTGGCTTGGAAATGTCAGAATTTGGTGTGACGTCTTTGTTTTTTTGAAGATGAGTTTTCTCATGTACCCGCTTTTATTTCTTTGGATTTTAAGATGCACCGTCAGGCAAACAGGACTTGACATTTGACCCTTAGCAACTGGGCGTAGTGTGTGTGTGCATGTGTGTGTGTGTGTGGTGGGGGGGTGGTGCAGTGACCTCTGCTCCGTACCCAGAGGGGGTGTGTGTCCCCAAAATCCAGCCTCCTCAGACGGGGACAGTTGTGATCTGTGAATATCCTGAAGGGGTGTTAAATA
>NC_057942.1:3834273-3899273 GCF_018555375.3 Anguilla rostrata | reverse complement strand
CTATGGGAAATATTCCTTACCCATTTGTTCTGCATCCTTGAAGGGATAGAGGAAGGGGAGGGAGGGAGGGAGAGAGGAGAGAAAGAAAAGTGCAGAGCTCTTTTGGGTAGACTTTTGCAAAGGGCTGACAGTGTGAGTAATCAAAGCCAGATTCACTCGACACCCACTCGTCTGCCCCCCCCGAACCCCCCCCAGGGAAAGTGCTCACCCTGCGGATCTGCGCTGGCAAGCCGTGCTGAGAGACAAAGCAGCTCGCTAATCGCTCCTCGTCTTGAGCTTTTTCTCACAAAAAGAGAGAGAGGGGACGCTTTGGACTCCTGGTCAAAATGTCCCGTATGGTCCTCAGGCACAGGTGCACACACACACACACACACACACACACACACACACACACACACACACACACACACACACTCACACACTCACACTCATACACGCATGCACAAGGCAACTGCTTTTCATCATGGTACAACACCATTAAGAGGCAACCGTTCAAAGAACAACTGGACTCAACAAACGCAAATCAATAGTTACTATGGAGATCGTGTCCAGGAGCAAACCGTGGTTGGCCATCGATGCAAGCTGGTAATGAAATGATAATGACCTCACAGACGGGGCCGGTTGTCAAGGAGTTGCTGACCTTGTTTCCCTCCGGTCTCTCCCTCTCTAAGCACTCTGGGAAAGGCCTCCTGTTAACGGAAAAAACTACGGTGGCCCTGAAGGGCAAAAAAAAAACAAAAACAACAATTCTCACGGCCCCCGATGCGTAGCGCACAAACATATGGAAACTAGCGCCCCCCCCAGGTGCAGACGCCGCAAACAAAAACGCGAGGGTGGCTTATTTACGGAAAACGTGCCTCACCGCTCCCTCTGGCATCAAATCGCCGGACTAATTGGCATCGGTTAAAATTCGGGGATAATTCACTATTTCCGGGCGTTTCTTGATAATATTCCGTTTTTAGTGTAAGTTTTCTTTTTTTATTGCCCCGGATATACGTACCTATATCATGTTATACTCCAGAATTCTGTTCGTCCTGGAGCCATATATATGTAGTTAAAATTTCTTTGTGACTTAGCAAGGGCACAAGAACCTGTGTTGGGTCCTGGTCATTATAACCTGCAATTTAATTCCCCTGATTTTCCATGTTTTTTTTGTTTTTTTTAATTCCTTACCCCAACTATTTTCTCAGTAATGCCATCAGGCGAATCTTATGAGTTGTGCATCTTGTTTTTGTTTTTGGTTTTTTTTTTTTTTTTTTTTTTTAAACTAATCCTGCCCTATCTTGGTCAGCAGCCCCCATCCTGTGGGACAGAGATGAGATTTTGGAGATTTCCTGTGTAGCTTTATTGTACGTCCGCAGACGGTGACACACAGGAGGGAAGGGGTGTAATTCGCACCGCAGTTCGGAGAGGCTGGTTACACTTTCCCTGCAGAGAGAACAGCCCGTGGAATTGAGGAGGGAGAGGAGATGGGGACGGGGGGGGGTGGGATGGGGGTAGGGGGTGAGTTAAAGATCGAGGGAAGAAGAAATTTGACTTTATAAAACTGCTGGTGAAATTGAATTTCACAGTGGGAGGAAGCGAGGGGGGGCAGGGGAGGAGGGGGGGGGTAAGGGCCTGATGGAGGAGATCTGAATCGGGATAGAGAAACTGGGGTAAGGAGACCTCCCCCCCCCCCCTTGGGCCTGGCAGGCCCAATTCTTGCTATTGATTTCCTGTCCTTTCCTTCAATATCTCGAACGCGCGGCATCCAATAGATTATGACAAACATGCCCGCCAGAGACGGTGGATCTCCTAATTGAACCTGATAGGCCACGGCCGAGGATGAGAGGTCGGGGGGCGGGGGGGTTGGCAGGGTCGGGGGGGGGGGGCGGGGGGGGGATAGTTAGAGAATTCTGCAACATGGAAAGGTTTTTCGTAGAGCTCTTCCAGGGGAGCCGTCAGAGCCCAGTCAAGCTCGTTGGGATGAGACGCTGCGTGCGTGCGTCCATCCCGCCCACCCCATCCCACCCCCCACCCCCAACCCCCCCCCCCCCCCCCCCCCCCGCCCGCGATTGAACGGGACGGTAGCGAAGGTTTATTTGAAAAGGGTTTTTTTTGTTTTTTTTTTAAGCAAGCGCTGGCGTTAGTGAGAGAGCGTGTTGGGCGTTGGGAAGGCCGTTTCAGTGTGTGTGTGTGTGCGTGTGAGCGTGCATGTGTGTGTGTGTGTGTGTGTTGGTGTGTGTGCGTGTGAGCATGCATGCGTGTGTGTGTGTGTTTTTTTGCAATGTCTGTGGTCACCTGATATGAGATAACTCTGGAGTCTGCTCATGCAAATGAGGCCAGCCCAAGGCCCTCTCTTGCAAATGAGGCACAATACATGCACATTTTCATACAAATTAGGAACGGCCGTTTCGTTTTGTGTGCATGGGAGAGAGGGAGAGAGATGGAGGAGAGAGAGAGAGAGGGAGAGAGAGAGAGAGAGAGAGAATATGCAGGTGCTGTATACTAATTGTCTTTCTGCAATTCTGCGTAATAATTATGCTTAGTCATATGTATATTGTGTCGATCATGTGTGTTCATTTGAGAGAGAGACAGATAGACAGAGAGGGAGAGGGACAGAGAGAGTGAGAGAGAGGGGGAGAGCGAGAGAGAAGGAGAGATAGAGAGGTGTGAAGTGTGAATGAGCTCAACCTGGATGCTTTGATGCAGCTCATCTGGCCCTTCTTCACATGAGAGGATCAACTGCACCATGTGACCGCCACGTCCCCCCCAGCGAGCAATTGCCTTCTTCTTTAAAATCTCCACAAAAACCCATCTTTCCTGTCACCTCTCCACCCTCCCGGTCGGTGACTTAAGCCCCCTCCTGATCCATTTCAATAATAATAATAATAATAATAATAATAGCGGTCGCCAGCCAATCTCTCTCTCAGAATGGGCTCCATGCATACCTAATCCCGTTTAATTACCCAGACACCCCGGGCCGGGGACAGGCTCTGCAGGCGACGGGGCCCCTCAGCGAGCCCGGCCTGTTTGCTCTGCACCCAGCGCCTCATAAATTATGGATCTCTCTATTAAATCTGCGGATGATAATTCCGCCCGGTCTTTTATAAGTCTGGGAGGGGGGTGGGGTGGGGTGGGGGTGGTGGCGGGGAGGCGGAAGCGGATCTCTAAGGTAAACGGTGCCTGTCTACGCCCCCCCCCCCCCCCGCCCGCCTAGCTAGCTCCTTTTGTGCTATATTTTTAAGAGCAGAACTGTTAGGCATTACATTACATTGCAGGCATTTAGCAGATGATCTTATGCTCTTATCCAGAGCGACTTACACAAGAACTCTTTACATAGCATTTACACTGCATCCAGTTATGCAGCTGGATGTATACTGAAGCAATTATGCAAGTGGAGTATCTTACCCAAGGGTGGTACATTGGCAGTGTCCTACCGGGGAATCGAACCTGTGACCTTCAGGTTACAAGACCAGCTTGTGCTGGCGAATGCTAGCCTACATGTGAAATATAGAAATGAGAGATTTTTTTTAACGTTCCCGTATTTCCCAGTCGTCTCTGGAAAAGCTACGCCACGCCTCGGTGAGGTTATAATGTCGGCGTGTGTTTGTGGGTTTCCGTCCCTTGTGTCGCTCGACAAATTGGCTCAATTTGCTGCCCGTGCTCTGTTTAAATGCTACATCGAGCGGTAGCCTGCAGATTGAACTTGAGGAGAGGGGTCGAGGAAAGACATCCGCCCCTCCCGCCCCCCGACCCTGCCCCCCCCCCCGCCCCCCCCCCCCCCGAGCCGCCACGCTCGTTTGTTTGACGCTGTCTGTCAGAGCCCGGAGCGAGGGGAGAGGAGAGGCGCGCGCCGCGCTCACGCTGCAGACAGGGCCCTGTCCCGCCGCTGCCCCTCAAACCACACCTCATCTTTATCTCTCAAGATTTCAGCCTAATCTGCCCCCCCCCCCCTCCGCGCCCCCCACCCCGCGCGCTCCTCTTTATAAATCTGCACTGTCTCCCGCAAGCTGTCATAAATCATTTCTGGACTCCTCCGGTCCCCATTCGCACAGACTGTTTAATAAAGAAAAAGAGGGGAAAGAGGGAGAGAGAGAGAGAGAGAGAGGGAGGGAGAAAAAAGAGACGAAAAACCTTTACATTTACATTGCCAGATTCGGCAATCAGGATGTGAGAGGGTTGTAATATGACTGTACAGGGTCTTTTCCTCAATGTTTCATTAAATATCCAGTGGAGTAAATAGATACATAAACATATGTCACCCTCGGTAAGGGTTTCTGTTCCTGCAATAAATAAGCGGTCTAAATAAATAATGTTGTACTTTAATATTAATATTTGAATGCACTTGGGTTTTGGAGTGCCGTGTAGTAGTATGCCACAGTAGTTCAGCCGGAAAAAGAATTTTCTTAAAAAGTTGTGGACACCATTCCCAGGTGGGGAATTGTATCATTGTCCAGGTACTTAAAAACTACGCTGCTTCAGTAAATATCCAGTGTGGCTGTGTGTACATTGGATAATACTGTATGTAGATGCATGAGCATTCCTGCCTCTCGTCCAGTGCATGCTGGGATAGGCACCCTCCGTGACCCTAGACAGGACAAGCGGGTTAGATAGTGGATGGATGGATGGATGGATACATAAGCTGTGTAAAAATGGGTATCTGACATGTGAAATTCAACTTTTTCCCACTTTGCTTGAAATGAAAGTCTAATTGCTTATGTGCAGGAAAAGTAGAATATGGCATTAACCTCTTTCAGTGGAACATGTGACTGTATCCTAGGTTACCGGCTGGAACTAAGATGGCGTCTTCAGATAACTTATGAGGAAGGCATTTAGGCCAGAGTGAGTACATTCAATAATGACTGTAGAAACAAAGGAAATCCCCCCCAAAAAAATATTTTAAAGCATATACCCAATTATGTTGACAACCGAAAAAGACTAACATTGGAGCCAATATCATAAGCTAAAATGCATTAAAAAGTTGTTATCATTTGTGGGAAAAGGTCATTTTTTTAGACTGCAGAGATGACGCCCTTGTTGTCTGGCGGATGGTGTCTTGTAACGACCCGTGTCACAGAACCAACCAATCAGAGAGAGTCTGACCCCTCCAGGGTGAACGAATGCAAATTGCGCCTTGTGAACTGCATAAAGGAGAACTAGAGCTTGTGTCTGTTCAACATTTTTGTAGCATGCTTGTTTTTTTTCCCACGGCCGGCTGTGTAATTAATATTTCCTGTTCCTGTTCTGAACATCAGGCCTATCTCTTCATCAGTACGTGTGACTGTTTTGCTCTGTTCAGTATTTTAGATTGACTGGGAGTTATAAATGGGGCAGTAGATGATAATAACAGGAACTTGACGCAATCAAGTCATTTTTACCTGAAATGCACTCAGTGGCCCCCCTCCCCCCCCTTTTGCCTCTAGAACAGCCTGAATTCTTCATGGCACGGGTTCAACAAGGTGCTGAAAACACTCTTTAGGGATCCACGCTGGACTTGATTGCTGACAAATTCTGAGCCTCTCTGACTCTTCACGGTGTCGGTCGTGTTAGATCTGATACATACTGAAACCCCTGCGATCGTCTCTGTAATGTGATATGAGAGCCAGTTTACAGGAGTTGATCTCTGTTTCATTGTGTGGAAATAAGTCAGTAATTACTACCCAGGAGGTGATAGGGAAGGGGGAAAAAAAAAACTTTAATTACCAACATTACCTGAAGTGGGGGGAGATTGGCGGTTGAGGGAGTCAAAATGGACTGATCCGAGACATTCAAACCAAACCCTAATCTCTTAATCTCCCTTTAATTTTGAACAGAAAGCACTAATTTTCCACTTGGATGCCCTCCCTGGCTCTCCTTGCATTACCGGTTTCAGCAAAATGACACTGCAGGACTCTCTCCCAACCACTCCAGGAAATAAGCCTAGTCTTGGCTCCTGCCCTCGGGCGAAGCCGTCCTCAAAGAGAGGACAGAATGATACTTTCTGCTGGTCTTCCTTCACACCCTGTGTAATGTATCCTTGCATATTCATCCATCCATCCATCCATCCATCCATTATCTATACCCGCTTATTCCTGGTCAGGGTCGCAGGAGGTGCTGGAACCTATTCCAATTTCTGCAAATTGTTGGTTGGAAATTCGCCATGCTCTTTGGGTGGCGGTGGGGGTGGGGGTTGGAGGGGGGGCGTATACAGACAGCCATAATACCCTGGTCGTGCCCCCCCTCCCCAATCATGCAGTGTAATCCACAGTAAAAGTGCGTGCTAATTACATTCCTGCTTCAGCCCTCTCTGCCAATGCACCACTGCTGTGGTCTACAGTGGTGGGGGCGTTTTTTTTTTGGGGGGGGGGGGGGGGGGGCTAAGCTCTCCCGTTGACCTGCGCGCATATGCTGATCTCTCACCAATGGGCTGGAAACGTAAACAGACCGGCTCGAGGACCTGAACTTGTGACCGCCATTTATCGGCCTCCCACACGGAATGCCCGGTGGCATCCGACACGGGCGCTGTCAGTTCACTCTCGAAACACTTCGCCGACGACAATCACTTTGAAGTTAATTGCATTATTTTGTTTTGTTTTTGTTGCAATTTAACCTATTGTAACTATTCTTCTTTTTTTTTTTAAACAAAAACAAAACATAAACATCAACAACAACAACGAAATGACATTACCGAAGAATAGAAGTGTGGGAATTAAAATTGCTTCCCGTTCGCGCAAATAGCTTAATGGATTGGAAACCAATTTCCTGTTTTTTTTTTCTTCTTTTTTCTGGATACTACAGTCAAAAACTATATTTTTTTACTCGTATGAGTGCTCTCTGCCTTTGAACGATTGTCATCTAAAGCGCCGTTTCCGTGGCAACGCGAGACTCATTACCGTTAATCCACTAATTACTAACTGCCGCCACAATTGGTTGTAATTGCTTCAGGGGAACACGGTTAACCCCTTGGTTAGTATGCAGAAACTGCCTTTTCCGTAGCGGACAAAGCCCCCCAGTAATTTCCCCCACAATCCCACTTTAAAACACCCTCTCTTTCCCTTCTTCCCTCGTGGGCTCCCCCATATCCCCCATCAATCTACCGTTATTAACCAAGGGAGGTTGCCATGGCAATTAATCAGCACCTTCTTCGTCAGCAAATTTTTTATTCTTTTTTTTTGCCAAACGTGGCCTGATGTTTTTTTTTTTTTTTTTTTTTTTATAATGGAGTAGGGTAACGGGAATCCGTTCATGGTCACCTTTCCCAGCGTCTTTTCGGCGGCACCTGGAAGATTCACGAACGACGTGTGTGTACAGCGGGGGAAAAAAAGACAAATGGCTTCGGTTTTAAATGATTTAGCAAATGTCAGCCGCCATTATCCGGCACGCAATTAATTGGCCGCAGAGTCCTTCTGAAACAGTTTAAAATTTCCGAGAAAGCACTCATTTTCCTCACTCGCGCACGCTGTTGTTTCCGAGGTAGGTAACCCCCGGTAGTAAATCGATCCAAATACTGCCACGGATCAACTTCCTCTAAGGTCAGGTGATGTTTGCAATCAACCGTGTGATGGCATTTTAAAAGATTTTTTCTGTACACCTGACGAAGGCATTTTTTTTTCCCCCCGAAAACTGTTGGTGTAATAAACCCAGCCAGGAGGAACCTGATCATTTATGTTTTTCATGTTTTTGGACGAAAATGCAGAGAAAAATCCTAGATGCGGAGCAATAGGCCCGTATGCTATTTACCTCCAAAAACAAAAAAACATAGTTCCCTCTCACCGTTCTCTTCAGTGATGTCAGCTGCCCAGCTGCAGTGGCCCTGCGTCGTCTCCTCTGTCTCTGCGATCCTGGCGGGTACAGATTGTTTGCGGGTACGGCCTTTTTTTAAGGTTATTTGTAGTCTAAGGGGGGGGGGGGGGCTCGTGCGCTGCAGACCTGTCGTATTATCTACGGCAATCCCCCCGCCCGCCCCCCCCACCCCCCGTGGCTGCCGGAGATTACCCACACGGGCCTGAGAGTGCCGGGGACCAGGCAGGCCCGGGGTCGCGCTCGGCCAATCAGGAGCGGCCACGGCGGATTTCGGCGCGAGTGTAAACGCGCCTTTTCCTCCCCAGCGTCCCTCCAGACGCTGTCACCCCACCCCACCCCCCCCCACCGGACTGGATTCGTGCTCTGGCTCACTGACTCAACTGTGTGACTCGGGCTGCTCCATCTCCCTTCTCCCCACCGAAAAAAAGAGAGAGAGAGAGAGAGAAAGAGAGAGGGGGGGAGAAAAGAAGCTGGATAGTTCAAATAAAGAGATGAAACAAAATGGCTTTGATACACTTTTGCCCCCCCCCACCACCACCCCCCACCCTGAGGCTCCACAGAGTGGGTTTCACTGCGCTGGCTCTGATTCCCGGTTGGAGAGCGGTCACTCCCGGGGACCGTCCGGACGTCTGTCGCACGGCGGACGGGGTGGGGGTGGGCGGGGCCTCGACGGAACAGGGTGGGCGGAGCCAGGTTGCCGGGGGGAACGGGTTCAAAGGCCTTTGAAGTGCGCTGAGCTCCGGGTCCTCCAGCGAGGCGGTCCGAGGACTTCACAGGAGAGGGGGGGGGGGGGGGGGGGGGGAATTGCCTTGAACTTAAAAGTGCATGAAATCAATTTGTGTCCCATCTGCTCCACTCTCCGCCGTCGAGAGGAGGATTTTCAGCGCTGCCCCCCAACCCCACCCCAACCCAACCCTCCACCCCCCCCCAAACCGCCACCCCCCCGAGTGTGCTGCCCTGCCGTGTCACACACAATGGCCGCTCGCCACGATGAGAGAAATGCCTCACTCTCAACCTTAATTTATTTACTTATTCTTTTATTTATTCTCTCCTTAATTCAGATCTTCACTTCAAAGCTGCGCTCTCAAACGTAGGGGGGGAAAAACAATCGTATCTATCGACCGAGTCACATTTTGTTCTCATATAGCAAATTTTTTTTAATCACTTTTGATTCTGTTTAATCGATACTGAACATTTAACTGTATGACTGGAATTTCCCCTTTCTTACCTGTACTTATACTGAATGTGAAAGTCAGGTCCTGGCCTCTTGGTCATGCTTTGTGAACACACTCACACACACACACACACACACAGAATGTACAGGAAATTGCAGAAAGCGATCTTTTAAACCCTGGTGAAGCTTCCTTTATTAAAAGCACTGGAAGAGAATGAAAAGTGTGCATTGGGATCACTGGCTGCCAGTAAACTGTAATTATGGGAGACGAAGAATGTACCTTTAAACCACCAATTGGCCTCACCCCCCCCCCACCCCCCCCCCTTTTTTGTAACCCTGATGGAGCTACACCCACCAACAGCTGATTCTGCATAATTTGGAAGCATGATATTAGTGTGCTTCACAAAAAAAATATATGAAAGTCTATGGCACATGAAATATATATAAACTGTATATGAAATTATATTATAATTAATAGATCAGTGACGAGACTTAAAACTGACTGCTTTCTCAGTATCATTAGAGAGATAGCGCGTGATGTGTGAGAAGGCAGTGCTAATACATCGGTCAAAGCCGCAGTAGAAAAGGTGGGTGCTAAATGTGTGATTTTTAAACTTTTATTTAATTAAATAAAATATCGGAAACATCAAAAACTTGTCCATGGATCATTATCAAATAAAAAATACGTTTACTCCGCCTTGGCAATTTAATCTCAAAAGCCAGCACAGAATGAAATCTACTGTGGGTCAGGAGCGGGGAATAATTTTCATACTAATCTCTATGACTTCACGATGAATCCTGTAGTGAAGGTTAAAGATAGATGAACCCACCCGATGTTTATATCTCCCCATAATCTGGGAAAATATCAGGAAATTAAGAACTTGAACAGAGATAACGGTCGATGAGAAAATTAGTGCATTAATTAATCATTATGAATGAATAAATAAGGTTTCATATATATCACAGGTAATGTGTTTTACATATCGAAACGATTTCTCATAGATGAATAGCGATCAAAGGAATTGGCACACTTTACAGACGTGCAGTAGTGCTGCATTAAGCAACAAGTGTTCGGAGCAGGAAAAAAAAACATTCAAAGTAAGGAAACGTGCTGCCCGTACACGATTTTATTTTATATTTTTTTATGACAGAAAAAAAGTCAAATTTTTGCTTCGGTAGTAATTTATTTGTGGAGGAAAGTGAACCGAGTGCCCCGGTACATCAGAAACAAATCCACAGCGAACATTTCAGCTCATCGCTTTTCCTCTGTGCCCTCACCGCACAAGTCACAGGTGCTGTTTTTTTAATAAAAAGACGCATAAATTCCAAAGGGCGAGGATATATTTTGCAGGTCTCCTCGTTCCTTTTTCCCCTCAGAAACGTTACAGGATGTCTAGACGCGAATCGAGCTCATTGTATTATAGATGGATTTTTCCCAGAAGCCCCCGACTGCAGCGCATGAACAATTCATTAAAAGGAGTTACACGGAGGTGACTGCTTCGCGGCAGAACACAAAGCACAGAGTGAGTACAGCGTGTAATTGGGCAATAAAGTTAAGGCTAAGTAGCATGCTGTTGCCCTTTCTCATTCATAAGGTTCTCCACCTTTTTTTTTTATTTATTTTTTTTTAACTGCACCAGTGAAAACTCAATTTTGTTTTTTTCATTTCCCTTACCCTCCTTTACCTTCACCGTGCTCAGCCCTGGAGCGACAGGACGCTTCGGGGTTGGGGATTACCTTGCAGGACGTCGGCTGCCCCGTAAAGCCAACACGTCCAGACCCTTTATTTTCTCATAAGCCAGCGATGCACTTTGCTCTTCCAAATCCTGCTTTCCTCCCCCCCCCCCCCCCCCCCCCCCCTTCACAGGGCAGTGGTTCTGTGATTTAGTTTCCTAAACTTTTTTTCTTCTTCTTCATCATCATCTTCTTCTTCCTTCTTCTTCTTCTTCTTCTTAACCTCTTTTTTTTTTTCTTCCAAGGGGAGGATTAGCATGACAGAAGCCGCGGGGAGAGAGATGTGTTGCCAGGGCAACGGATTGCAGCCATTTGCAGTCGGAGCAGAGGTGTTAATAGGGGACTCGAAAGCCCTTGGCACCGAGCGAGGCGGGACCCCGCAAGGCCTCAATTTGTCAGCCCTTTTTTTTTTTCGGGAAAAAAAAACAGGGCGGGGGGGGGGAGTCTGAGTCCGTTCGAGTCGCGCCGGCCGAGCGATTCTGCGTCAAGGCCGGGGGATTTTTTTTTTTTTTTTCACGATCCGATATTGGGAGAGAGAGAGTCACCCGAGACCGGGGACGTGTTATATTAGTGTCGATCACCCACGCCGGAGCCATTCGCTCACTTCCTGGGTTTCTGTGCGTTTGTGAATGAGCCACAAGCGTCCAATGGCATCGCGCAAAAAAAAAACATCCATCCACCTCTATCAGATTATAGACAGCTGATTGGCTGGACCTTGGCGCAGTTTTAGCCCTCAAAGTAGTACAGTAGCTGTCTGAGTATCTGAGCCTGTAGTAGCCCTCCGCGTTTAGTACAGAAACAGGCTGTTCTTGGTCAGAGGTAATATGTTATGGTGCACAATAACTGTGCATGTACAGCTGTGAGTGGTGAGCAGAGTGGGGGGGGGGAAAGGTCTGCATTTGCAATCGGACGTTCCGTGGTGTTCTGTTGCCAGGGAGGATAGAGACATTTGGAGGCTTTGCAAAGATCGGCACCCAGTTGAATATTTTAATCTGAGTCACCTCTCGAGACGGACGTGACTTTGCTCGGCCGTGTGTGCAGAACAAAATGTCTTTAAATGTCACTTTTTCTTCGACAAGCAGCGGAGGGGGACACTGGTTTTGGGATTCCAAACAGGAGGTTAAAAGAAACTATATAAAATGTAAATTGTATTCAGACATCTAGGTGCACTGCTTCAAGAAACTGTATGACAGCAAAAAAAAAAAGAAAAAGTTTTATCTAAAAATTGCAGTGTCTGCAGTCCAGTTACACAAGCATATGATATCTAAGCGGTCCTTTGTTGAAATCATAGCTATCATGCCTGGTTCCTTCCGAGGTTTCTTCCCATCTGCCGCAGGGGGTTTTTCCTTGCCACTGTTGCTTTAGGCTTGCTCCTGTGGGGGTTTAGGCCAGGGTTGTCAGTGAAGCGTATTGTGACAATTGCTGTGAAATACGCTGTATAAATAAAATTTGATTGATTGATTTGCTTGATCAATTTGGATGTGTTGGTGATGACAATAGCCATCAAAAACACAGAGCGCTCGATTTACTGAATTTCTGAATAAGAAAGTGTCTGTGGTAAAACACAATCTGCGGTTGGCCTGATTCATTTTTACTTGGTACAGACGGTGTTTTACAAGCCGGATGACCAGAGAATGTCTGAGGTTTAAATGGATTGCTGTAGTTAGTTTACAAATAAATAAAAAAAGATAGCTTACTGGTATTTCGTGCAATATTATGCGTATTCTGTTCTTCTGAAAACCCAAGCATTGTCACACTCATCACACTCATTATTACACACTATGGAATAATATAAATCACCCTTCATTCAAATCAGATTCCTTCACGGATTCAGAATACGTTTTCCTAACAAACCTGAGGCGATATCGGAGATAACGGTTATCAGAGCAACCGACAAACGTGTCGCTCGTTTCCTCTTGGACTGCAAAGGCCCTGGTGCCTGAAATATTCTAAATATTTACATACGTTGATCAAATTAACGGCCAGAACACAGTCCCAACGTGTCACACAACGGGCTGCGTGTATGCGCACGTATGCACACACAGGCACACCGGCACGCACGCACACGCATACACACACACACGCACACGCATACACACACACACGCACACGCACACGCATACACACACACACGCACACGCTCGCTACTCTCCTGAATCTCTTCCGTAGCTAACGGATGAACAATCACCCCCAAAATGCGCTTAAAACTGTAAAAAAGTAATCGACGGCAAAGAACGGTTAGCCCCATCGGCACGCGCCGCACCATTTCCGTGGCAACGTGTCCATAGCAGACTAACTTCCGTGGCAGATCTTGTGATCAGCCTCTAAAAGAGAACTGAATTAAATGCAGGTTTTTCGGGTTGGGTGGGAGTGGGTGGAGGGCGTTGAGGTGAGATGGGGCGGGGGGAGGGGCGCTCCTCAGAACCCATCGCACCGAGGGTATTAGCGAATAATAATAGCAGCTTTCAGGAAACGCTAGTCCCGACAAATTGATTTCCAGGTGTGAAACAGAGGGGCCTCCAGGCTATAACACCTAAATCCCTCTCCACTCGCAGGCCCGCTAATTCAAAGGCAGAGGAAATTAATGTGCGGCAGAGATGGGGATTGCATGGTAAATGGATATTAAGAGGGGGGAAAAGCGGGGGGCGTGGGTGACGATTAGCAACAGCCGTTGCCAGGCGGAAGACATGGCGGCGGCGACGGCAGAGCTGTTTTTTTTTTTTTTTTTTCTTCTCCCGGTGCCAGCTGCAAATCAAACGCGGGGCCCTAAATTGAATAATGCAGTTTTTTTTTTTTTTTTGCGGGGGGAAAAAAAAGAGGGATTTGCACACAAAGGCTGACTGACAGATGGAGAAGGAGGAGAGGCAGTCAACCTTTGAGAGATAGTCAAAAAAAATAAAAAGATGGTTAAATGGCAAGTCAGATTAATAGATAGGCAAGGAATGCTGCAGACAGGGTAATTCAATTCAAAAGGAAATAGAGGTTTTTTTTGGGGGGGGGGGGGGTTGGTTGGTGGGGGGAGGGTCAAAGGTGAGAAGCCAACGTTGAGGATGTATGAATAAACAAATGAAATGAAGAGAGAGGGAGAGAGGAAGAGAGCAGTGGATCGACACACAAACACCCAGCAGAAAGGAAATATAATTTTTCTTTCTTTTTTTTGTGTGGGGAGACGAGGGTGACGTGTGCGGTAGGCACAGTAAGGAACACCTGGCTCTCAGTTATCTAAAGGCTTCTAGAGGGTTCTGCCCCCCCTCCCCTTACCCCCAGCCCCTTTGCTCCAAGCATAAGCTGAATAGCAACAAAAAAAAAAATCACTTGGAAAGTCAATTACATCCTACAAATGGGAAATGGACTGTTTAATTGTGCAGCGCTGCAGCCTGTAACCTCACTAATTGCACGCTGCTTGTGTCAGCTGGGCTCCCCCTCGCGTGCTGATTGCACGTTTCTCCTCGGCTCCCGCGCCTTCGCTCTCTCTCTCGCGCGCGCCCGACGACTGATGTTAGCCTCCTCCCGTCCACCATTGTGCCCTAAGTGCTGCATTCGCGAGTCTCGCTCTGGTGCGCCGCAGACATCCAGGGTAGCGGATATTTAGCGTTTGTTTCCTGTAAAAAAAAAAAGCTACTGCACCTGGCTCCTTATTATGAAATGTTTAGTTCTTCTCCTTCTTCTTCTTCTCCTTCTTCTTCCTCTTCCTCCTCCTGAGCTGTTCATTCTTTTCGAAATTCCACCTACTCTCCAAAAGCACGTGTCTCTTAATGCAACAGTGCGATTCACTAATCAGCAAACTATTTGTTGGGTGAGCTAATCCCCCTCCCCCCCACCCCCCCCCCCCCATCCAGAATATCAGTGCTTCTTCACTTCGCTGAAGGGACCTTTCTCCGGCAGCCTGAACACGCAGGCCCGTGAGCGGAAGCTGCTATTATGTCACCCTGTGTCTGCGCGCGTCGCTCTGGAGAACTGGACGCTCTGCTGTATCCGGGCGGCGTTAATCAGACGAGGCTTCCCTTTCTCCCGTCAGGCTCCCGGCGGCGTCACAGGAAGGGGCCGGATCGACCGCAGACGCGCTGCTTGCGCTGGTGAGATAACGGCCTTCGGCCCGGACGCCGATACGACGACAGGAAGTAGAAGTCCCCCCGCTTCGTCAGGCAAACGCCGCCGTACGGACGTCCGCGACAGCTGAGGCGTGCGGTTTAATCACCACGGTGACAAGCTGGGGGGGGGCTGGGGAGCTGGGGGGCGGGGGGGGGGGGGATTACTGAACGGATCTCGGAAGGTCAGTCCTTGCAATTACACTTCGCTGCAAACTTAGCGACATCGACCTGGACTGAATAGCGGGTCGGTAACGACGGAAACGCACGACTGTGGAGTCAGCAGATCACGACGCGGTAACCCGCGTTTAACGAAGCCGCTGTCACACCGCCAAGACACTGAGAGGCGAGCGGACCGTAAAGCTAGCGGGCGAAGCTACAAGCTCGGAGCGCGTGACGCAAACCGCGGTGAATAAAACGTTCGGGTGGAATCAGAGCGACGCATGCGCACGCGGCGGCTAAATGTAGACGGCTACAACAGAGAGCGCGTCGCAAAACGTTCCACGCGATAGGCTGGGTGTTGTTGATGCAAACCAACAGTTTTGCCGGCACTGTGAGAGGCCGTTGCGCTTAATTAATGCGAGCGGCCGTTAAATCCCACTGTTAACGGCAGTTTCGTTGCGGAGTAATTAGCCGTCCACTTGAAGTGAAAGGCGAGGGTCGGCGGGGAGGCCCGGTGCCGCGGACCGTCCTCGCGGGTCACCATGCAAGCTTCTGCGGTTTTTTTATTTATTTATTTGTTTTTGGGGCTTTTCAGCTTTATTGGTCAGGACAGTGTAGAGAGACGGGAAGAACAGGGGAGGAGAGAGAGGGAGAGACGTGCGAGGGTCGCGCGGTCGGGACTCGAACCGCCGACGTCGTGGCTCGTAACGAACGTGTGGACAGTGCTCTACAGGCTACGCCACCAGACACCTCAGCTTCTGCAGTTTTAGTTTTGGCTTTAAATCCCCCCCCCCCCCCGCCCTTTCATTTTCAGCAGCTTCCTTAGAGATGGAGGGGTGTGAGAGAAGAGGAAAGAGGAGGGGGGAGGGGGGGGGGCTCGCGATTCCCGCTGGGTACAGGGAGCTGTCAGAGCAAGTAGCACTCTGTCACTCGCCAGCAGGAAGTGCAAAACTGGGGGAAAGCTGAGCGGGTCCATCCGTCCAGGGGTGTAGCACAAAATTCTGGGCCCTATACATAAGCAGTCTCTGCAGTCTCTGATCAGTATTCTGAAGTATTTTCCCCCCTTTAGAATTTGCCATTAGTGATCATTTCACAGCTGTTCTTTTAAAGAAAAAGTCTTCTAGGGAGGGGGGTCTATGCATTTCAAACCCCCACCCCCCCCCAATATTCAAACTAAAGTTACACCCTTGAGTGAATCTACAGTCCACTAGAACCCACCCCCCCCCAAGCTGTCAAGTCTTTTCCACTGGGGATCTGTGGAGGGAGGGGGCAGTGCAGTTCTCAGGAAATGTGATATGTTACATGCAAGCCATAACGAAATTACTGATGCTACATTAGCACCCCTCGTCCCCGGTCCCCCTCCCCCCTCCCCCCCTCAATGGTGTGACTTTCATTATAATGCCACACACACACACGGATGCTCTGAAGGTGCCTTGACTATGCATTAATCTGTAGGGAATCTACACAGGTCGGTGTGTCAGCGTGTGAATGTGTTAGCTTCTGTGTTAGCCTCCTCCAAGCGCTGAGCCCTTGGGTGGAATCAGCCCAGGGCTGGACACACATCCTTAACAGACACCCTGAAGGCAGCCTATCTGCCCATGTTATGCTCCTGTCTCCATTTGAGATCCTTCTGCTTCTGACTTCCGGCCTGTTGTATATTCATTTGTTTAGATTTAAAGACGTACTATTCTGTAGTCAGCGTAGGCATTTTTTTTTTATTGTCTGGGGGATAGCACGCGCTGGAGTTATTCTTCAGTTAGTGGAATTGTATTTCTATACAATCCATACAACATCAGATTATAAACTAGGTTTTGAAAATCATATTTATTTAGCCATCCTTTCGTCCGTACATCCATCCATCCATCCATCTATCCATCCATTATCTAACCTGATTAATCCTGGTTAGGGTCACTGGGGGGGGGGGGGGGTGTCTGGAGCCTTTGGGCGAGAGGCAGGAATACACCCTGTCCCCAATCCATCGCAGGGCCCACACACCAGTCATCACACACTCATACCTAGGGGCTATTTAGAGTCTCCAGTTCACCTAACCTGCCTGTCTTTGGGCTGTGGGGAGGAAACCGGAGTACCCGGAGGAAACCCACACGGACACGGGGAGAAACATGCAAACTCCGCACAGAAAGGGGACAGGCGACAGTGTTACCCACCGCACCACCCTGCTGGCTGCCGGCGTATTTATTTATTTATTTGTTTCCTTTGTTTCCCCTTTGAATGCACAGGTGTGATGCAGTGCTCTCAGAACTGTCAAAGCCACAGGCTGCTCATTGAGGAGAAGGGCTTCAGGTGCAGACGTGATATCATCAAGTTGAGCGGGGGGGGGGGAGGGACGGGAGGAGGGGAGGGGGAGGGGCGAACTGGGACAGCTCTCTTTTTGGAGAGAGAATAAAGGTGCGCTTGTGTCAGAGCCGCCGAAAACAGCTGTTGAGTTTGAGCAACCGCCACTCTGTGGCTGAGCCCGAGAGACAGCGGGGGGGCCGTGGTCTGTTTTAAGAATGTCGCTTTGAAGCAGACACACCTATTTCTGTTTGTTACCTGTGCGTTGTCTGCGTTACCCCATAACCATTTATAATTCCAGATCGGTGATAGTGTGACCGTTTATGACCATGGCCTATTAAATGACACTTTTTGTTTTCAGAGAGGGTAACAGTATCCTTGAATACCACATTTGTTTGTAGGGAAAATGACGATGCAGCTCTTGGCCGTTTGTAGCTGTAGATGGAGGACGGAGTGTGGCACAGTGGGTAAGGAACTGGGCTTGTAACCGAAAGGTCGCAGGTTCGATTCCTGGGTAAGGACACTGCCGTTGTACCCTTGAGCAAGGTACTTAACCTGCATTGCTTCAGTATATATATCCAGCTGGATATATAAATGGATACAATGTAAAATGCTATGTAAAAAGTTGTGTAAGTCGCTCTGGATAAGAGCGTCTGCTAAATGCCTGTAATGTAATGTAATGTAGATGTGCAGGTGGGTGCGTTCAGCGCCATTTTGGCTCTTTCGTGCTGAAATTGAAAGTGTCTTTTCCATTTGACCCGGACTCCTTGACACACGGGCTGTCTTCCTGCGTGAGCGCGGTGAGATGAGGATCCGGGGGGGGGGTGAGATTCCCCCCCCCCATCGGCATGGAAACTGTGAGCCCGCGCCGTGATTCATGCCTCCTGCTCCGGTGACAGGCACATCCGTGTCGTCTCAAAACCATCCCTCCATCCCTCACGCCTCATCGAACCCCTGCTCCCCTGGGACCCCCCCGGGGTCTGCGGTTTAGCCACCGTCCCCTGCTCCTCTGGGACCTGCGGTTCTGCCACTGCCCCCCTCCTCCTCTGGGACCCCTGGGGCCTGTAGTTCTGCCACCGCCCCCCTCCTCCCCTGGGACCCCTGGGGCCTGTAGTTCTGCCACCGCTCTCCCTGCTTCGCGGGGCCGGGTGCTGGCATTAGCAGTCTGGTGGCACCTCTCCCCGCATCGCGGCTGAGCTCCAAAGTTCACTTCGGAACTCTTCGGAACGCTCTCAGCCGATTGGTTGAAAGAATTTCAACAACAGTTAACTGTAGTTGCTGTTGGCAACGGTAGATATGCGTGCATTGTGTACTCCTAGGCATTTACCCAGGGCACAGACTAATTATTTTATTCGTAACGGAGTGCTAACACAATCTTTATTATCACATAATCTTTCCAGGTGTATGGATGTTTGGGGGGGGGGGGAAATTAAATTAAAAGTTCTGAGCTGTCGCTAAAGTTTTGTCACGGTTCAGGAATAAAAAAAGGTTACTGGGCTGTCCAAAAAGTCAATACCTATAGCATCAAAGTTAAGTTGGCAACACCGGTTTGTGGGAGAATCACAAGGAAGTTTCGGTTTCTTGCCTCATAGTTTGTGTTCTCAAATATAGGCGTGGGGTCATGGTGTGTTTTACACTGACAATGTCTGTTCTACCGATGGTTCTACCCATTCCCATTGTTCTGAAATGGAGGATGTGCACTCAGCAAGAACTGCACAGACAGCTGCGGCCTTCTGGGTAACGTATGCAAATCCCAACGCGGCCGCAAAAAAAACAACTTGCCATTCAGGCAGCCATTAGCGCGAATAACAATAACTTTTATTCATCGCTCATAATTTGAATGTGAAATATGACATTAGCATCCGTCGAAATAACACATATTTTACATACGCTCGCTCGAGTGCCATGAGCATAGCCGTTGCCCGAAAGCACGTTAGAATATTTATCAGTAAATAACACAGAGAGGGGCGCAGAATTGACTTTCATCAATAAAAATGCAGCAACGGGCTTAATTTCTGAAAGGTATCTCATTGATCAGATAAATTATCTCCCATCATTTGAAAGTTATGATACACAGCGGTGGCAGCTGGCAGTTTTTTTTTTTCTCTGTTTATCTGGTCTGCAGCGGTGACTCCCCGGGCTGCTCTCCTCTCCTCCGTTCCAAGCCTCTGATGACAGTTTGTCACCTGGTCAGGCTAATGCTACAGCCGTGAGGCTTCTGCAGCCAGTATCTGTTGCAAACACGACCGCTGATCCAGAGTCTTCATCGCCTCACTCCTGTCCTGAATGCTCTATATTTATTTATTTACTCCCCCCCACCCCCCCTTGCCCTACGTCCCTCTCTTTCTCCGTGCACCCCCCCCACCCCCCATGTTGCTCTCCTTCCCTCTCTTTCTGCAGTGCACCCCCTCCTCACCCCCCCCCCCCATCTTCCTCCCTGTGTCCTCTAACCACTTGACATCTCTTCAGATCCCGCCCCCCCCCCCCCCGGCTGGCAGACGGTGCGAGCTTGTGCCCCGGGGTATGAGGCCCTGATCCTGCCTATCGATGGCGGATAAATCAATGCTATCTCTTTTTTCCATGCCTTTGCCGCATCGATTTTTTTTTTCTTTCTTTTTCTTTTTCCGTTTGTTACCTTTTTTGCTGTTTTTTCGCCGAGCGCTTGAACTTTGCACGGCTGCACCGTTTCACTCTGCCGGGGTTGGGGGGGTGGGGGGGGAGGGGGGACGGGATCGCATCGAAGGGGCGCACAGGAGGCACTGACGCCGAAAACTGGTTTATGACAGCGCCGCGCTGTTTATGAGGTCCCCCCCCACCCCCACCCCGCAAAAAACCAGCCCGAGGCGTCGTCACACTTAATTAAAACTGCGCCTTCGTTACCGCAGATTGATTCCGGGAAAAAAAAAAACTCCGGCGGAATATGCCGGAATACGCCCTGTGACTCCATCAGGCACCTCGTTTGGATCTGGGAGGAGCTGGTTTCACGTCCCTGTCCCAAGAGCCGCACTAAAGCACTCTGAAATCTATCGGGCACGTGTCACGCCGTTTACTGTAAGCTCATTGGGCCATTGGCGGCTGGGCTGCGCGCGACAGAATTGGGGGGGATGTTAAAAAGTCTGCGACCAAAGCCAGCCGCCCGCCCCCAACCCAGGCGAATTGGCCGCGGTGCTTCCTCGCGCGTTCACCCGCTTTGGCACCAAATGGAAGTATATTTTAGTTTTTTTTTTTTTCCCCATCTGCTGTAAGATTATACACTTCTATCCGGATCGGGGGGGGGTCTTAATCGCTTCGGCCGGCTTGACCTCCGACCTCTGACCTCTGCCTTTGAAGAAGTCGCTTGATTGCGGTGGTAAATTGCGACGCGGGTTTTTGCCCGTGAAAAACACGACCGGGGCTCGATCGCGGTCGCGCCGCGGCTGCTGAACGAGAGCTCGCGGCGTCCGCCCACGGACCCGCCCTCCAGCGGGCGCGAGCACCGCGAAACTGGGAAGGAGAGCGGCTCGCGTCAGCCTTTACCTTTCATAACTAGCTCGACGCTACGTTCGGCGTGCGCCCCAGCCAGCCCTGGTATAAAAAAAAAAAAAAAGCCAGGAAGTATTGCTGAGGCTTAAGCCTGCCCGCTTTCAGAAATCCATCTTAAGCCAGGTCATCAATTCCACCCCTATCTGATGGCACTGCAATCAGTGGCAGGCCTGTGCTGTGGAGCCTGTGTAATGGAGCAGCTCTGTTCCTTCTCATCGAGACGCAGTTCCTGCGCACTGAGACGCAGTTCCTGCGCACTGAGACGCAGTTCCTCTGCACTGAGACGCAGTTCCTGTGCACTGAGACGCAGTTCCTGTGCACTGAGACGCAGTTCCTGTGCACTGAGACGCAGTTCCTGTGCACTGAGATGCAGTTCCTGTGCACTGAGACGCAGTTCCTGTGCACTGAGACGCAGTTCCTGCAGGTCCAGACTGAAGACCAAAAACTATATGTTTTTTTTTGGCATGTGTTTTCAAATAATAGTCCTCAGTGCAGTCGCCACCCAAATGTGTTTTTCTATGAGCGTACAGAAGATGGACGGGTTGTTGGTCAGTGGTTGGGCATGTATGGCTGCCAGAGTTGAATTTTAAAGGCGGTTTTATTGAATCCTTACTGATTTTTTTTTTTTTTTTTTGTCGGACTGGAAAGCTGACATTTAGAGTATTTGTCCTCCGTTAATCACAGTAATCGTTTTACTTTGACTTGGAAAGTCCCACAAATGGCCATTTTTATGGCCAAACTAGACATGTTTGTCTTTTTTTTTTTTTTTTACCTTATGGGCTTTGGCTAAATGAATGTGGCTGTCTTTGCTCAATCCTTCTCTGTCACCTTGCGTTGCTGCCACATGTAAACAAACCTTGCCACTGCTGTGTTTGATATTCAGTTCCTCTCTTCTCAGTGTTGCTTTGGCCTTGTTGTATTTTTTGTTCTATTCGTAGAAATATTATTAGAAGGCAGGAATTCTAATTAATTTGATAGTGGCACGTCTCAACAGTGCAAATTCCAATAATATGATAATTATCAAGTCTGGGAAGGCACCTGTGGTTTAATGATGCAGGTGAAATGAAAACAAGGTACAGCACGGTGATCTGTTATTTCGTTAAAAAAAGGCATGAATTAGCAGTTCAGATTTCACTAGAGATCATACAACAAGCAACAAAGAAACAGCACAATTAAAGAATGCAATTATTTGGGAGCTGTCATTATTATTATTATTATTATTATTAGGTGTAGCAGTACTAGTAGTAGTAGCAGCCGTATAAGAAATGACTTTCCAGAGCAGTTTAATTTTGTCTTTAGCATTGAAATGCTGTCATAGTAGGCTAGTAGTAGTAGTAGTAGTAGGAGCAGCAGCAGGAATAGTAGAAGTATAAGAAATGACTTTCCAGAGCTGTTTAATTTTGTCATTAGCACTGAAAATCGTAACTGTCTTTGGCATGTCTTCATTACATTTGCAGTGATGAACTGCACACTTACGCAGATCTTCCTGGCTGGACAGTCTTCTATAAATAGCAAACCACATGATTATGGGAGAACCCCACAGCAGGGTTGCAACTAATGTATTTTTGATTTTCTGAATATCCATGAATTTCAAGCCCCCAATATAGTGAAATGTTCAGCTTTATGTCAACTTGAGTATATTTTACTCTGATAGAGTACATTTACTCTTTCTCTGACTCACATAAACTCTGTTAGAGTTAAATTAACTCTGCGCATTTTACCGTATAGATTAACGTATGTTTAGAGATAACTGTAAAGTAAAATGCTGATGATGTACAACAACAAAAAAACATATCTCAGGATATAATTATCATATACCCAGAATTATCATATACCCAGTATGTGTGTACTTCTCACAACTTCCCCTTTCTGAACTGAGACTTAAGGTGTTGTCTGAGAACAGCATAAAAACATTTAATCGGGCACTGAGAAATAATTAAAGCTTGTTTAGACTGGCTTGATTAGAATGTCACTGGATGACATAGTGCATATGACATAGCACAGATGACATAATGCATATGACAGTATATGACATAGCACAGATGAGATATTGCATATGACATAGCACAGATGACATAATGCATATGACAGTATATGACATAGCACAGATGAGATATTGCGTATGACATAGTTCATAAACATGTTGAAAAAAACAGTTATTCCAGTCCCACGAGGAGGCTAAAGGTGATGAGGTTGAGCAGGGAAAAAAAAAAACTAAACTTTGAAATAAAATATGACAGGGGTTTCTTTTCTGTTAGGTACATTGCTCAAAATATAATGCGAACAATACGTACACTTTTGTTTATGATGCTAATTGTCCACACTATTCAGTGTGATACTGAAATGGCAGTAATGGATTCTACCATGATGACTAATTATTTAAAACTGTGTGTTTCCAGACCATTTTTTTCCTTCAACGTGTTTAGCTAACCACATCTAAGAAATGCAGGTGTGAGCATTGTTTCTCTAAATCATGGAGATGTGTTTCCCTGCCCAGTTTAGCTGCTTTGTTATGAACATAATCCCTTTTATGCTCATCGTATAATGAAATCATAATTGTACAGATGAGGAAACATGGAAATCGAGGATACTATAATTCTGTCTGGAACCTTATACATTGGATGAGATTACCTCCAAGTCACACTTATGGAGTTTATAACAATAACACACACGCGCACACACACACACACACACACACCAGAATTTTAAAATCACTGAGCATTTGTTTATGCACGTGTATAACCATTCATAACTGAGGGAGGAAATATGAACATTATTATTTTTTAGTGATTATTACCTGGCTATCACTATGACTAATAACAACAATAATAATAAATATTAATTTACAGTGTATATAATATTAATAATAATATAGATAAAGATAGGTGTTATCAAGTGAACAAACTAGCTATCTGCATGTGAATCATCATTAAATGTTACTGTATTTTTAATATATCGGCTTTCTATACCATCTGACATTTCTAAATATGGACTTTTTTATTTTTACAAGAACCATTCTATGGTTACTTTCGTATGTTTCATATTTAAAAACAACCCCAATGCCTTCCAAATACACCATGCTGAAAACACACTAAGATAACTTGTAAATGGAAACGTGAACCAGCATTGGGAAAGGCACATGTGCACATTTTATAACATTCAAACGAAAATACATACGAAACCTGTGTGACTAGTCGTCAAAATCTAAAATATTTGTGGAGTTTATCCTTTTGAATGGCTAGCCTACCTAGCTAGTATATAGTAGTTCCTTGGTCCTTTAAATTTTTCCGCGAATAGACAACGTGGTTTAGGACTTGTCGCCAGGACGCTCACGGCGTCACCGTGGTAACAGCCCTCCATTACCAATGATTGGCCGGCCCGTGGGAATGTTTCAATCCCCTCTGTGGAATGATTGGTCGGTGGGCGGTCTGTGGAACTGTGAGAGTCTGCTTCGTTCCGGGTTATTGTCAGTTTCGGCAGCTCGGTGCAGGGGAGTGGAAGATCGCCTATGAGACAAGAAAGCTGCACGGAACATTCAATTTATTCATCCGGCGTAATCGCTGACCGTTTTTAATTAGATTTATGTCGGGAACAGTACAATACGAGCCTTTTTGGACCAATTTTTGTAATTTGAAAGCAAGATTTTTATTCAAGGGGACAAGGGGCTCTCCGATCGAGGGATGAAGGAACAGCCACGGAGAACCAGTCAAACGAACAGGGCTTTATCATCCAGAAAACATACAGTTTCTGAATCCTCGCTCGCTGCTCTTGGCTTTGATTGATGAAAAGGATTTAGCCTTAAAAACAAACTGTTCGGGGATCCAGCGACTGAGCTTTACCGTATAATATTAGCGATCTAGCTAGCTGCACTGGCAGTCCGGTTTCAGAAAATTGCACATAGCAGGTGGATTCGATTGAGCCGTAAAGCACTTATTTATACGTGTTCATCATCAACTATGTTTCGGGAATCATAATATTTTGTTGCTGGATTTATATTTGTCGCCCGCCACTCTCTTTTTACGAAAATCGCACTACAGAGATTGCTTCAGAAAACAAACGACGGGGAAAAAAGGGCAAGCGAAGCTGGATCGTTTCGATACTTTGTTTCGGGGAGCAAAAGGTTCAGTAGCTATATGCGTTAGCTGAGACCGCAGTTAATCGGAACGATTAGCTTGCGCGTTCCCTTCCTGGAATTGCTGACAGTGGTTTTTTTTTTTTTCTTTCTTTCTTTTATTCCTTTCATTCATTCAAGCGGGCGAAGAAACGTCTCAGAAACCGACCACATTTTGTCT
Organism: Anguilla rostrata; assembly: GCF_018555375.3. Taxonomy (NCBI): domain Eukaryota; kingdom Metazoa; phylum Chordata; class Actinopteri; order Anguilliformes; family Anguillidae; genus Anguilla; species Anguilla rostrata. The sequence continues at coordinate 3,874,245 of NC_057942.1, read as the reverse complement.
GTCTGACTCTGGATTACCGAATCGTGGAGAAAATCGAATAGCCCGGCGAGAAACGAGCGTCGATTTGGAACTTGATTCGTTGTCCGCTACCATTGTGTCCATCTGAAAAAAGGAGAGGGGTACAACTGAATACGCTTTAGCTCAACGGGGAAAGTAGCGAACTAAATATTTAGGATTACTGCCGAATTCTGGAATACGGGATGAAACCTCTGATTCCTCTCTGGACCGCGACGTTCTGAAGCAGATTGCACGGCGCAGCAACCTGCATGGAATTCTAGCCTGCACCACCGAACGATTTATGGTAAATATTATTCTCTTTTTTTTTGGCCTTTCACGCGAAATGAGCCAAATGTTGCATTTGAAAACACCGACCAGACCTTATCGCTTTACAAAGTAGGTAGAGTGAGATATGGGCTAGTTTTTTTTTTTTTTTTTGCTTTATACTCGCATACACTGGGGCAGGCTATTTAAATTGGGCTAGCCGTTGGTAGGTAAATGTGTTGAAATGACTGCGTAGGTTTTAGCTAACACGGGCTGCCTGTTGTATGTAAAAAAAAAAAAAAAATTTACTACCTTTGTCACAATCTAAATTGTCCGTAGAATATAAATGGGAAGCAAGAGGTGTTCTCTGAAATGCGATTTCCCTTTCAAGCCTGCGAAACCCCTTTAATTGTTTTCAGAGATGCATGTGCGGTGCCATAAAGGAAGTGCTGTAAAATCAAGGTGTCAAAATCTGAATGGCTGAAAGGACCGCTTTGATGTGCAATATTGGCCTTTTAAAGGATGCCTGGCAATTAAATATACGGCCGGGGACGCGAATGGGAGGAATTGCAACCCATGGCAAAGCAGCTAGGTTAATATTTGGCCGCCGAGAGTCTCTTGCCGGGGTGTGAAATTCTTTTCTACACGCCTCGCTGTGTCAAATTATTTTTCAGAGCACGGTGACGGGAAATTGTTACAGCGGCAATTAGCTGGCTAATGCTTTCCCGACCCTGGCCGTCACTGTCGCCCTGTTTCCTTTTAAAAGTATCGCACGGAAAGTTATTCCGGCCTTGACGCGCTCTTGATAAAGGCTCTTAATATCCTGTGGGACGAAACCCATATGCTCGGAGCCAGTGTCGTTATCGCTTCGGAAAAATAAAGTCTTAAAGTGCATTATCTGTGAAGTTCCGGCGTCGGATAGACCGTCACGTAAGCCAGTCGCTCTATTTTACTGCGTTGCCTATTTCTGTGTTCAGTTTATGGTTTATGTTTCGACTGTTTCCACAAAATCATTTGAATGCGGTCAACACCCAGACCTACGTGTGCCCTCGGCTGTATTGGAAACTGGAGCGGTTTCAAAGAACAGGCCGTTTGCATATCTCGACAATCTAATCTTTAAACACACTCGCAAGGAGACAGGTTAAAGTATACCCGGGGGCACATAGTTCCGTTTGACTGTGAACACAGGTCAGTTGGAAAAGGCATTTTCAAATGGGAGACAGCTCGTGACCCCCCCCCCCCCCCCAATTCATAATCACAACTGTAGCAAGGTGAACTTGCTTTGATATTGCATGTTTGTCGAAGCTACTTAATACGAGAGTCTAAACTTAGGTAGTAACTTTCCCCAGGCCTGTTGTGTTTCCCTTTTCCCCACATAATGTAGTTTTAGTTTAATTATAAGGCTTTTGCTGCTCACGGCTATGGAAATGACATTTTGAAAAAGCCGCAAATGGCTTTGACACATTCATTTGTTTCAGTAATTGACAACAGTGGTAAATGCATTTTTTGTTTTGGATCTAGCTGGCTCTGTGTCAGCTGTTCAGTTTCAAGGTATTCGATTCGGCTTGTGTGAAGCTTTGTGTCGGATGCAATGAATGTATATAAGGCTGCGTTTGAGAATTCTTTTTAAGTAGGCCTAGCGGTTTAAATGACCTGTCCGGTTGATTGACAGGTTATTATTGTTGCTATTTTGGGTGGTCACTGGTTGCGAGAAGGTGATGGACAGATGTTTTCGATGCTAGACGGAGGCGTAGTCTTTTCAATTCCGAAAATGACCTTTGAAGTTTTATCGCTGTAGCCTACGTGTATGTGAGGGTATTGTGGATCTACTTGGTGGTCAAAAGTATTTAGTAGTTACAGACTTATTTATGAATTTTAAAAAAACGGCTCTTTCCGAGAACATTTTCATGAAAAATTTTGGTGTGCATTCTGCAACTTGTAGTCGTTTAACGAACATTCATTTATGTGTGTTTTGTTTTTTATAGTCTTCCAGAAGGTCCCACATTACAAAAAGAGCATTTTGTCTTGAGAAGTATGTCGCGAGACTCGGTGCAGTATCTGGATATGAGTTCATTTTCTTTTATTTAAAAAAAAAAAAGTGAGAGGGCACATTAGTACCTTTTTCCCCATTCAGACAGGTAGAAAATAGGGAGGAACAGATGGAGGAGGATCACAACCCAGACGGCGCCACGGTTGGGGAATCGAACCCGCGCGCACGCGGCGGGGGGATCTAGCACGTGGCTCCGGAGTTGGCCGTGCTATGGACTAACCCACCGCAATTTATTCATTTGGAATTTAAAAAAATATAAAAATAACTAGTTAATCTCGCCCCGAGGATATGCTCCAGTTCAGAGAACACGGCGAATGCGTCTCAGTCATGCCTTTCTTCTCTGATTCTTCCGTAGCGAGATTTCCCTTTTTATTTTAGCTTTCACTCGTATATTATTCATGGGAGCGCGTATGATTTATTTTATTCAAATGTATTAGGCTACCGTTGTTGCTTATTGCGTCTGTCATTGTCATTAATCTAAAGATTTTTTTCTTCTTCTTCGTGATTACTATTCCCGGCCGGCGGGCTGGGTCTCTCCATGGCATAATGGTCCCCCTTTTCAGTCTCTGTGTAGCTGAACTTTACCGGGTCTGCTGTGCCACGGATGGTTTCAGTTGCGAGACGTCAGTTATATCGCTCCGAAGGCTCTCTCTTTCTTGCCGCGGCGCACCTGAGGGCTTGGCACGATATTGAATCTAACGGGTTCCTCGGCATAAAGGAGCCGCGCGCCTCTCGTCATCCGGCCGCAACACCTGCCACCGCGCCTGTTCTGTTCTATTGAATAAAACATCCGGTGATGTATGAGGCTTCGGCTCCGGCTTCACCTGAGGGGGGGAGGAGAATCGCCTCATTTACTCCCCTACTGTACATTCGTGACCCGCTGAGCAAATTGTGCCCGTATTAGCTATGCGACCGTTTCTTTCCTAAACAAATTACGCCTCCCCGGCCTGACGGTGGCCTTAACTCAATGTGATGTTTCGACCACTGTGTATCCAGAATGGCCTAATATCTAGGTCACTGAATTACCTTGGTTTTTTCCCCCCCTCATCTTCTGTTTTTGTTTCGTTTTTTTCTCCGTCTGCTTTGTCCCTCCGCTCCGCTCTCTCCGAGGCCCGCAGTTACCCCGGGAGAAGCCGGCACCGTGCCCGTAAATAAACACGTTGGCCTTGCCCGAGTCTTACTTTGCAATTAAATGCAGAGTAATTGCAGGCAGCTTTTCTCAGGAAGTGACTTACATTAATACATCATGGCTTGACAGCTAATTAGCCTGACTGGTCTTATCTCATAATTCTGTCGAGTTCATGGGGGTTTGAGTGGTTGTGGTTAAGCATCTTGACTTGACAGTGCATCCCTCTTTGACATCGCAAGCCTAATGCAATTTAAAAGACGAATTAATGAGTGCGAAGTTCGCCCTTCCTTCGCATGTTGCGGTAGCATGTTGAGCAGGGGTAGCCAAGGGGAAGGATTGGAGGACAGAACTGACATTGCGGAAGGTATTTATTTATGCATTCAATATTCAATACCCGCCAAGGTTTTCCTGGTAGGAAGGGCACACTAACATACGAATTTTTTCACCGTGATTGATTGACAGCAATATGATTATGTAGTGTGAATATATTGTTGTTATTGTTACATTTCCCAAGTAAGGCCTCTGCTCGTGAATATCTGTAGCATGGCGGCACTTTTTAATTTCCTGTAAGATGTCTTAATCTGTTCGTTATTATTCTTTAATATTTTGTATATATTTGTGTACAATGGCTTTGTTATTGTAGCGTCTATATTAAGGTCTTCAGCACACAAACTGGGTCAAAGTGAGTCATTCGGAGATGGGACAAAGTGGAATTACAAACAGGGGAACGTCCTGTAAGCAGGGGGAGGAGTCTCCTGCAGTCCCCCTATAATCCTGATCGTAGGTGTTGAGCCGCCCCCCCCCCCCCGGAATGCGCTGTGTTTGGGACACGTGACCTTGTTCTCTTCACGGTCTGTCTCACCCCCGGTCTGGGGGGGGTCTGCTGTTTGTCTGCCTGTCCAGTGTTGTCACTTTATGACATGCCCCAGTAGGCTCAGTGTCCACCCCAAGACCAACACATGTACACACCACCAGCGTCACACATACATTATACACACACAGTCACACACACCACACACATCACAGTACACCCCACACACATACAACACACATGCTACACACACACATCACACACGACATGATACACATGCCACACACACACAAACAAACACACAAACACACACACCCACACCCCCACCCCCACACACACACGTACACACACACACACACACACACACACACTCTCTCCGCCTTGTTGCGCCAGCACGGTCTCCCTGGGCTCTCCTATCTGTTGGGATCTGTCCTTCGCACGGGCGGCCAGGGCCCTTCTCCCCGGTGAACGGCGTGTCTGTTCGCCTGTCATTCACCGCGTCCTTGAACTCCCCCACCCCCCCCCACCACCGCCCCTTTTTCCCTCCACTCACCCAAAATCGTGTTTCATCCAGTTCTCATAGATTTTTTTGTTCCTTTTAAGTTATTCCTTATTGCTCGTGCACAGGGAGGTGTGATTGGCGTCTAACGACTTCTGCTTTGACTTTGCGATTAAAACAAAGTCTTAAGCTTTTTGTACGTTTTAATCTTCGTGACAGAAAGAGTTTTTCTGTGGGGTTTTTTTTTTTTGGTTTGTTTAGAATAGAAACACGTTTTCTGTCCATTTTCGAGGAGTTGGCAGAACGCTGCGCTTGAATGATGTTTCTTTTCTTTCTTTTTTTTTTGATAAGCCGGCGTTTCCAGACTTTGTGGCAGTTTATTTTTAAAATGGGCGCACGCTGTGCTTTGTGGCGTAAAAGGTCGTTTTCTGTGGGGGGTCTGCGGTCGCTGGGGGCCCGTGAGCTGGCAGGTTGACTGCGCTGGGTGGGGTGGGGTGGGGGGGCGATGTGACGGGGGGTGGTTACAGGGCCGTACCCCCCCCCCCCCCCCCCAGATAAGCCTCTCACCTGACGCGGGGGGCCGCTCCACAGGCCCGCGCTGACGCCGTTTGCAGGAAGCCGTCCCGCGCTGCGTTCACACGCTGAAAGGGCGCTTCTTCGTCTCGCTCTTACGACCCGCTGTGGACTCTTAGCTGAAGGCTCCGGCTGCGTTTGTGGTTAAATGAAGCCTTTGAAGAAACAATAAAAAAAAAAAATTTCCTTGTTTTTTTTTTCCTCTCTCTTTTTTTGTGCGTTAATGTTTACAGAGAAGGATTAGAGGGTTTTAGTGAAGATGCGAGGAGCTCATTCGGGTGGAGTGGGGGGAGTGGGATGGGGATGGGAGGGGGGGGGGGGCATGTTGTGTTGTTGTCCCTGGTCCTGTGTCCTTATCGCTGTGTCCTAGTCGTCTGTGTCCCGGATTCCCATCCTCTCACTCTGGGTAATGCGCCTGACAGGTGTTGACCTCACTTGACCACAATAAAATATGCATAAACGGCTCTTCTCCCCTTTTTGGGTGGGTGGGGGGGGGGTAGAAAAAGACAAAAGTTTTCTTTTGGGTTGAGTATCTTTGCCGGCGTCCGGCGGGAGAGGATCTTTGTTATGTGGCGGGTGTGGCGATGCGTCCGTTTGATTCCGTTCGGCCACGGAGTTCCCGGGACTGTTGCCGGGACGATGCCGCCGGCCCGTTCCGCTCTGACCGGGTGCTTGGGGCATGGGCGTGGCACGTGGCGGGCGCGGACGCCGCCGTTTCGGATGCCATCACCGCTGCTCTGCTAGCGTCCGGCAGTCCTGGCGGGCTCGTCTTGGCGATGAGCAGATTTGAAAAAAGAAAGAAAACAGGGAGAAAAAAAAAAAAAGAACCAGGATGCCTTCTTGCTTCTTGTGGAAAAAGGGGGGTGGGAGGGTTGGGGTGGGTGGGGGTTAGGGGGATCAATCCCGCGCGATCCTAACAGGTGCCGGCTGTCGGTCCGATGGGACAGGGGCCCATCAAAGATTTTTTTTCCTTTTAGCAGGAAATTGATGTGTCCCGCGTGGCGTTATGACTGTCAGGATGACTGATTTCCGCTGCTTTCCTCCGGTTAGCGCTGAGCGGCGTTCCGAGATGAGTTAATCACGCTCCCGCTATTCTTCTCCGTTTATTCATTTCACCGGAACACCTTTTCATTTATTTATTTATTTTTTTTTTTTATGCCTCTCCTCTCCCTCCCAATGCACAGCCTTGTTTTAGAAGGCTAAGGAGTGGAACCAGGATGGAGTCAGTGTTCCAGGAGCGCACACACACACACACTGTGTCTGTACGGCAGCTGTACGGACCGTTCTGGAAGAAAAGCCTCTCTGATAGGGCGTCTGTTGGCAAATTGTCCACAGAAGATTCCACCCCCCCCCCACCCCCCACCATTGTGCCTCTGAGGTTCCAAAAGCTGATTGGGGAGGATATGGGATTTGGAGCCCTTCTCTAGCAGGGTAAAAGTGGGACTGCAGCTAAAACGGTGTGACTCCGGTTCAAATGCGGTGTGACTCCGGTTCAAACGGTGTGTGACTCCAGTTCAAATGGGGTGTGACTCCAGTTCAAATGGGGTGTGACTCCAGTTCAAACGGTGTGTGACTCCGGTTCAAATGGGTGTGTCGGTTCAAACGGTGTGTGACTCCAGTTCAAACGGGGTGTGACTCCGGTTCAAATGGTGTGTGACTCCAGTTCAAACAGTGTGTACAGATCAGAGCAAGGTGTAGAGTCCTCACCTTAGGCTTCGGCCGATTCCCTTGCCGAAACCAAGACCGGCAAGGAAGCGCGGAGATGCCGTGGCCTGGAATATGAAATAAAACGGGAGGAAAGGAGGGCGGGGAGAACGCCTCTGCTTCAGCGGGACGATGGCGCTGCCTCCCTTCGACCCGCATCGATCTCCCCGGGCCAGGCGGCTTTTTGGGGGGTGGGGGGGGGGCAGGCGAGAGAAGCGCGTCTGGTGCCATTGATCCTCACGCAGGGGGTCGGAGGAGGAGGAGGAGGAGGAGGAGGAGTGGAGAACCAGTCAACGCCATCGACTTCGTGTACTTCCGGACGCATTAAGCTTCTATTTTTTGTTCTTAGATATTTGGAAAGGTGCACTTCTCTCTCTCTCGTCTATCCCACTCCTTATTGCCAGGTGTATCTTTTTCTGTTTTTGCCACACTCTCCTCTAACACCTATGAGACGCTGAGATGCATGTGCCCTGGAGATGATGATAAATTTAATTACACAAATAACTTTTAAAAAAAAATTTTATTTTCCCATGACCAGGAACCAAAGGGCCTCTTTATAATTCTTGTGCTGGAGTAAGCAGAACGGCAATAACCATGATATGAATGATATGCTTGGGTATAAATTATTATTTTTGAGGAGGGGGGGCGGGGGGACGAGGGCAGCGTTATTTAATTCTCCTCCGTATCCGCGTAACGAAGGGCGATCGTTTGGTCAGTGGCGCGATGGTAAATGAGCCGCAGAATGCAGTTCGGTTAGCGCTTCCTTTCTATTATTATTTTATTTATTTATTTATTTGAAAGTTGTTATTCTGAATGCCTGTGCATGTTTGCAGACTTAAGGATTGTAACTATGGCAAATGGTAAATGGACTGCATTTATATAGTGCTTTTATCCAAAGCGCTTTACAATTGATGCCTCTCATTTGCCAGAGCAGTTAGGCGTTAGGGGTTAGGTGTCTTGCTCAAGGACACTTCGACACGCCCAGGGCGGGGTTTGAACCGGCAACCCTCCGACTGCCAGACAATCGGTCTTACCTCCTGAGCTATGTCGCCCATGATGGTTGGAGAGGGGGAAGGAGGGAGGGGGGGTGGTGTCGTTGGCGAATGGATGCCACTTACGCGGGTGGGGGGGGGGGTGATTCACCGTTACCGTTGCGGCCGTGGCGACGGAGAGGGACTCGCACCGGTTCTGGTGGCGCGTATCGTTATGGTAACGGGATTTCCCGCCGCGGGAGGAGGCGATGGCGGCCTGGCCGCTTCCCCGTCTCCGGCGGGATTTAATAAAACTCCGGAGAGTTCCGGTCGGTTATTGCCTGGCCGTGGCAGCCCCCCCCCCCCCCCCCGTACTACCCCCCCCCCCCCCCCGGGACCGTCCCCAGTTTCCCTCCGCCTGCTTTCGGGCCTGCCCGGTTTGCCTGTCTGTTGCCGGGGTGGGTGGGAGTTGTATTTTAGTTTATTTTGCTCAGTTTTATTTGATTCGCCCTCCTCCCCCCCTCCCCCCCGGCCGCCAGTGACCGGGGGGAGAGAGAGAGGAGTGAAAGTCTGTCGGTCGGTTTTGACCCTCTCCCCGTCCCCGAGCCTCCAGCAGCCGGGAGTCTCTGTTATTACCCGCGTCAGAGGGGGCAGAATCCCGCCGATATTGCAGCCTCCGGCTCGCCAGCCCCCGACACACACTCCTCCCTCTGCTCCTGAGCACACACACACACACACACACACACTCTCCTCCCTCTGCTCCTGTGCACACACACACACACACTCTCCTCCCTCTGCTCCTGTGCACACACACACACACACACACACACACACACTCCTCCCTCTGCTCCTTGCTCCTGCACCGTCACACACACCACACACACACCACTCCACACCACTCTGCTCCTGAGCGAAACTCAGCACACACCATACCTTTGCCACACCATATCTCATTCACCACACTCCTCCCCTCTCTCCCTCTTTCCCTGTCTTTCTCTCACTCGCTCTCTCTCTCTCTCTCTCACATTCTGTAACTCTCTTTCTCTCTCCATCCACCCTCCTCTCCCTCTCTCCCTAACCCTCTCTCCCTCTCTCTCTCTCTCTCTCCCTCCCTCCCTCTCACCCTTCCTCTCTCTCTCTCCCTCCCTCTCACCCTCTCTCTCTTCCTCCCTCTCCCTCTCTCTCTCTCCCTCCCTCTCACCCTCCCTCCCTCTCTCTCCCTCCCTCTCACCCTTCCTCTCTCTCTCTCCCTCTCTCACTCGCTCTCTCTCTCACATTCTGTCCCTCTTTCTCTCTCCATCCATCCTCCTCTCTCTCTCTCTCTCTCTCTCTCTCAGCCCTGTTTTATTGTCTCTCGGCCGGTGGAATTGCTCCCCTCCCCCGGGCGAGCGGGGCGAGCGGGGCGAAGCGGCTTTATTGTGTTAACCTATTTGTGTGTCAAGAGCGATAGCGCTGCTCTTTATCTCTGTTTGTATTTTGCAGGGAGGGAGCGGGTGGCGGCGGCGGCGAGGGGGGAGGGGGGAGCAGCAGGCAGGCAGGCAGGGGGGTGGGGGGCCGGCGAGCGGGGTGGGGTGGGGTGGGGAGCAGGGAAAGGGGGACCCAAGCTAGACGGATGGCCGGTCACCTCGATCCGCTCTCGGGGATAATGACCGGTTGCTAAGCAATTTTTTTTTCTCTCTCCCGCAACCACAGTAATCAGTTTTTATCTCCCAAAGATGTCATGCATAATTATAAACCGGCTGCCATCTTCTGAAATCTGCCTAATGGGTCTTTTAATTTATTTGGGTGGGGTGAGGGAGGGGGGGCTTTTTTCCCTTCCTGTATAATGGATGGAGGAAGGTGGTTGGGGTGGGGGTGGGGGTGGGGGGTGGGGGGGTGAGTTTAAGAGAGGTTAGTGTGGCTTCTACACTACAGAATGATCACCCCCACTCTACCTGAACGATCACATGTAGATTGGTCATTTATTTGGTCATTATGTTTTCCCCTTTTTCTAATTTATTCCCACTGGCTGTTAGTGTGTGTGCATGTGTGTGTTTGTGTAAATTTGTGCTTGTGCATGTGTGTGCGTGTTGTGTTTGTGTGCATGTGTGTATACTGCGTGTGTGTTTATTGTGTGTATGTGTATATTGTGCGTGTGTGTGTATGTGAATACTGTGTGAGTGTATTTGTATATGCGTGTGTGTGTGTGTGTGTATAGTGTATATACTGTGTGAGGTTTCTCCATCGCTCTCCCCTCCCGCAGTGCTGTTACCCTGCCGCATGTGTGTGTGTATATTGTGTGTGTGTGTGTGTGTGTATACTGTGTGTATGTTGTGTGTGTGTGTGTGTGTGTGTGTGTGTATATTGTATGTGTGTATATTGTGTGTATTGTGTGTGTGTGTGTGTGTGTATATTGTATGTGTGTATATTGTGTGTATTGTGTGTGTGTGTGTGTATATTGTGCGTATTGTTTGTGTGTGTGTATATTGTGTGTGTGTATGTTGTGTGTGTGTGTATGTTGTGTGTATACGGTGTGTGTGTATATTGTTACCCTGCGGGGCTGCGGGTCCTCCAGATAAACGCGGTCTGGACGGTTTATCAGGGTGTCGAAGCAGCGCAGCGGTTTGGGCGGATCTTAATGGGTTCGGCCGTGTGAATGTCCTGAGGGGTGGGGGGGCTGGGTGGGTTTGTGAATCCGGTGGGGGGCGGAGGGGGGCTGGGGGGGGTGTGGTGGGGGGCTGGTGGGGGCTGTGGGGGGTGGGGTGGGGGTTCTTGCCTGGGCTCTTCCTCACCAGCTCTTAGTTTTATTAACATTTTTATTGAGTTGAAGGAGTCGCCCGGCCTAATGGCGTAATGAAGTGTCCTGTTTGCGCTCCCGCTTTGGGGGGTCGGGGGACGGGGAGGCGGGACAGGCACGGCGGGGGGGGGGCGGAGGTGGGGTGTGGCGGGGTTGGGGTAGGGTGGGTGGGGGGGTAGGTGTGGAGATTGTCGCGATGGTGTGTGTGGAGTGCTGCTGGACAGTGTAGGTGTGGTGTGTGTGTGTGTTTGTGGTGTGTGGTGTGTGTATGTGAGTGTGTGTGAGAATGTATGAGTGTGTGTGTGTGGTGTGTGCTGGCTGTGGTGTGTGGCACGTCTGTGCGTGTGAGCGGGGATATGTTTGTGAGTGTGTGTGCACGACTGTGCATGCATGTGAGAGAGTGAGAGAGAAAGAGAGATGGACAGAGAGAGAGAGAGGGAGAGAGAAAGAGAGATGGACAGAGAGAGAGAGAGGGAGAGAAAGCGAGATGGACAGAGAGAGAGAGAGCGAAAGCGAGAGTTCCTGGTTGTGGCCACTCGTGTTTAATTACCAGGCTTGTTGAGTATAATTGTCCGTTGGTGTTTTTAGAAGTGAACACAGAACGAGCTCTCAAAAGTTTGCCCCGCGCACCACGCACACACACACTCATACACACACACATACACACACACACACACACACACACACACACACACTCACACACACACACCACGCACCGCACACCACTTATATTTCTCGTGTTCCAGCGGTCCGAGATAGAAAAGCCATTTCTCATTCTGGAGAAGTGACTGCGGTGGTAATAGCCTGTGTAGTGTTTACTTAACAGCGTGAAGGGGCATTATCCTTCTCCTGACCCCTAATTTACCGAGCCCCTCTGCGTCCCGCAGTCATCGATGTTTCCGTCGCCCGGCCCTGCCTGCAGTCTCTCATAATTGCGCCCAATTTTCCGTCGTGCGTTTTTGGGTAGGCGGACAGAGAATAAAAATTACTTTCCTGGTATTAAATCTCTTGAAGGATGTTTTAATGTGTTTAAAGTGCTGCATCTTGAATCGCAGAAATCACTTCTTTACTTTCATGTCTATGAGATTGTTTTCCAGTAAATGGGTAAAACATGAGAACCGACAAACCTGAGTGATTACTTTTTTTTCCCCTGCACGTTTTCGGAAGAGGAAGTGACATCATGGTTGACAGGAAGTTCGCCTTGTTCTGGCGCTCGTCTCTTCTCTGGTGCACTTTCGCCCAGATCTGAGCTCGTCAGCGAGCTCCTCAAGAGCGTTCCTCGGGGTACGTTGCCAAAATTCGACGGGACGCCTTGTTCCTAGCGACTCCTTCCAGCCGGAGACGGTCAGCCCCTTGGACCGAGAGGCTGGGGTCTCAGTCCCAGATGTGTGCAGGTGTTATCCTAACCCCCCCCCCCCCAGGTGTTTGGAACAGCAGTCCCAGCCCCTGACTCAGTTCTCAAATTTATTATCTCTGAGTCCCCCCCCCCCCCCCCGCTCGTTTCAATGCATCCGTGCGCGCGATCCTCTCCGTAGACTTCAGACGCGAATTCTCCCTCGCCGTCCCCCCTGTCCCCCACTCGTCCCCCGTCCCCCCGTCTCAGGAGCTCCACGGAGGCGGGGGTGGGGGTGTGGGGGGGGAGTGAGGCTCTATTTATGGCTGCTTGTAAACACAGTCCCCGCCAGTGAGGGGTAATGGCCTGGAACTGAGGAGTACCCACCGGGAGCTTCCTTCAGTCACCACAGCCCCCCCCCCCCCCACATGCACACACACCCCCCACACACACACACATCTCCTAGCAACACACACACACCCCACACAACACACATCTCCCTAGCAACACACACACACCCACACACACACATACACACAGCAGATACACAAATACGCATGCACACACACATACAGACATACACATACACCCCCCCCCCCCCACACACACATCTCCCTAGCAACACACACACACCCCCAGCGAACACACACACACACTGTCTTTTTGGCAGCACAGATTTCTCCAAAGAGTGAAGTTGAAAAGCAGGGTAGCGTGGATCCGTCTGGGGTGGGGTGGGTGGGGGGGGGGGGGGGGGGGGGGGCAGAGGGGGCGGCAAACCGCACACAGGCCTCTCTATTGGCCAGAAGACGGGTCTGCACCCCTGGATCTCTGAGGCTGGATATGGCCGTTCCCCCCATGGGATGAGGGGGGGGACCCAGGCCCGGAGGAAGTGACGGAGAGAAACGAAACGGCTCTTCCTGTCCCGGCCGACGGCGGGTCTCTGATGTGATCTCGCTGGGTGACCCCCCCCCCCGCGCGGAGCTCCCAGCTCGCCGCTCGGACAGGGGCGTGGCGCCCCCCGCCACCGGTCCTCCCTCTGTCCCTATAAAACTGCTTTTTAGGGGCAACGACTCGATTCTAACCTGGATCACCCCCAATATCAAAACTGGGTAAAACTGGATACATGTTTTTTTTTTTTTCTCTCGCATCTTTTTGGAATAAATAAAATAAAATTTTCAGACATGCCTGTTGGACTCCGATCGCTTGGCCCCACCTTGTTGATGAATCGTCCTGATTGAGCATAACTGGCTTATTACAGTTTTATTTAATTAATTAATTTTATTTTATTTAGCAGAGATGGGTGGAGGCGGAGCTTAAACGGGGTTTTCGAACGCTGGCGTTTGATTGATCCTCAGCGTTCGAGCCGCCGGCGAACGCCTCCGATGAAGTGTCACTTAGACGCGTCTCCTAAGGAGGCCGCCGCTCGCCGAGGCTTCTCCTCTGACAGCCCGTCGCGGCGCATTGAAGGCCGGGGGGGGGGGGGGATTGTTGCCGGAGACATCCGGTGATTACGGCATTGTGTGAGCGTGATTGAAGGCCGATGCCGCTCGTCTCTCTGAAGGCAGAGCAAGAAGAAATTCCATATGGTTCCAGAAAAACCTTTTTATTATTTTATTTTATTTTTTTCCCTCATGTTCTTTTTTTTCCCCTCTCCCTTTCATGCTCCAAACCTACAACAACCTCAATTAAGAGAGAGAGAGAGAGAGAGAGAGAGAGAGAGAGAGAGACAAAAATCCTCTGATTATGATCTGTTTTTTCATTCAAATTTCTCGGCTGATTTTGGCTGATGTGATTGGCAGTGAGGGTTTTTTTCTCTCTTTTTTTATCTTTTTTTAAAGCAGTGGGGGTATGCTGATCACATCCATCATACCCCCCCCCTCACCACAGTGTGCCCCCCCCCATCCTGCTAGTAGCAGTGACATTGGCTGTCTTCCTCAGTTTGAGGGCGGGGCCCGGGCTGTACTGTGTGTCGGGACGGGGGTGTCCCGCTGAGACTGCACTGAGAGAGAGAGAGCGGGTTGGGGGGGGCGGGGGGGCGGGGCAGGGCGAGGGGGGGGGCTGAGGCCGTGTCCTTGCTGCTGTAAGACACCGAATCCCCCCCAGTGGCCGGGACTGGAAACCGAAGTCCGTCCCGGGCCGGGTCCCCAGGGGCTGTTCCAGGGGCTTTGAAGCCGATGCCAATCTGTGCGCGGCCGAGCCTTTCCGGTTTTACCGGATACCCTCCCGAGTCCCGCGTCTCCCCCCCCCCGGCCCCCCGGCCCCTCCCCCGGTGAGGCGTGTCGAATGGCGGCTTGTGGCTGGTTAACAACGTCTGTTTTGGTGGAAAGGGAGGGCGGGGCGGGGCGGGGTTCTTGTTTGTTGTATCTGCATAGAACTGCATATTAACTCGCCATGAAAAAAAACGGGGCTTTGTCCGCACAAGAAGCCCCTGTTCTCTAATAAATTTCTAACGATGGCTCTGCTTTGGCCGAACTTTATTTCCTGGTTTTTCCGTTCATACGTGTAAATTTGGTCGGGTTTAGTAATTCGCTGTGCGTGTTTTTTTTCTGTTTTCAATGCTAAACGTTGCGAGCGGAACGATGGCGACGCCCTGCTGAGGTCACTGGGCCGCTGCTGTATGTAATTCGTGTGGCCCGTACGTAAGCCACAGCTGACCTGTGTGGAAACGGGATTACCCCGTCGCTCGGCTAACGCTGTGCTGTTTCCCGTTAAAGCCAAAGCTGATTGGCCGAGACAGCTGTGAAGAAGCAAGGGACACGCAAATCAAAACTTAATTATGAGCATCAAAGCAAATGAGTTAATTCTCATAAATGAGAGTAAATCATTTAGGAGATCTGTCTATTAGTCTATAAAATGTAACTTTCCCCTTAAATATCTATAAGGAGTTAATTTAATACGCTGGTGAATAAGCCCACAAGCCCTGTGTGCACAAATCATATTTCTGCTTGACTGTTATGTTTTGTTTTTTTTAATTCAGGCGATTTGGGTTCTTAGGAAATTGAGACTGTCCTGCTGGCCTGGTGGAATCCTTCCGTCCGATATTTTATTTATTTATTTAGGGTTTTCCAGCGTCTCTGTGTCCTTGGCTCCCCCCCCCCCCCGATGGGGACGTGGCGCTCCCCTCCCCATGGAAACCAGATCCTCCCTGACCAGCAGGCCCTCCCCTCCCAACCACCCCCAACCCCCCCCTCGAACCCTGCCACCTGATAGGACTGTCCCAGAGCCAGACGCTGGGTCAATGGAGAGGCATTGACTTTCCCTCCAGTGAAAGCCTCCCGCCCCGCCCCACCCCCACCCCCCCCCGCTCCGGAGGCTACCCCCCGTCTCAGGCGTCTGGAGCCTTCCACCGCCGGATCGTTTGGCCTCAGGCCACTTAACAGAAAACAACATAAAAGGAAGCAAAATGTGGACAAATGGGTGAAATTAAATCTCTGGAGGTCCAAGCGGTTGTCACCCACTCTTATACCCGCGCGCGTCTGGAGAAAACCTTGAGCCTTTCCATCATGTGTGAAGGAGCTGTTACCGGCCAGCGCTGACCGTGTCACGTTGTTATAGAAACAGAGTCACCCGCCGCTGACCGCCAGCCGTACTGGGGCTGATATTCTGAGTGGCAGTTTGTGGCAGTTGGTGTCGGTCCTGGCTTGTGCTCGTTTCGAATTTTGGAGGGAGAGGTTTGTCCTGCTTAAGTTGCAAATAAACAGCGAGGTGTGGAGGTATGGAGTAGTTTAAAGACTGAAGGTGTGTGTGTGTGTATGTGTGTATGTGTGGTGTGTGTTGTGTGTGTGTGTATGAGAGAGTCTGAGTCTGTGTGTGTGAGTGTGTGTGTGTGTGTGAGTGTGGTGTGTGTTGTGTATGTGTGTGTGTGTGTGTGTGTGTGTGTGGTGTGTGTGTGTGTGTGTGTGTTGGGTCTGTGTGGTGTGTGTTTCTGTGTGTGTGTATATGATTGCTGTGTTTAGTGTTGTGTTAGCGAGTCTGAGTGTGTGGGGTTGTGGTGTTGTTGTGGTGTAGTGGTTGTGGTTGTTGTGTGAGTGGGTGGTGTTTGTGTTGTGTGTGTGGTGGTTGTGGTGTGTGTTGTGTGTGTTGTATAGTGTGGTGGTGTGGGTGTGGTGGTGTGTGTGGGTGTGGGTGTGGTGGTGTGTAGTGTTGAGGGTGTGTTGGTGTGTGGTGTGTGGTGTGTGTGTGTGCACACATCGTGCTACTTCCCAGGTCTGTGTGGTGTGGAATTATTCTCTTCGTTCTGTTTACAAGCAGGATGAGCTTAAAGCAATACCGCCGGTCTCAGGGACTCCGTCTGTTCCCCTGGGGGGGTCGGGGGCGGGGGGGGGGGTCATGTGATGTGACGGCGTGCGGTTGTGACCCCGCAATAGTGGGCCTTTCAGCATCGCGTGGTTTTACGGCCCCTGCATAGCTCCACAGAGCGGAGAGAAGAAAGGAGAGAAGAAGGAGAAGAAGAAGGAAAAAAAAACAAACAAAAAGTGCATCGTCAGTCAGGCCTCACTCTTGACCCCCCCCCCCCCCCCCCCCACCATTGTTTCCGTTGGCGACGGGGTGGAGGGGTCAGCGCTCCTGACGCGATCCTTCACTCGATAGCGGGCCCATCTGTCGGCTCGGCGGTGGGGGGGTCGAGGCCCCCCCCCCTCCCTGTGTGAGCTGTGAAAAGAGCTGTCTCAGGAGGCTGAATGGGGGGCCTGAGACAGTGGAGAGGGGGTGTATCCCCCCCCCCCCCCCCCACCAAACCCAACCCCACCAACGCAAACACAGCCGGCTGGGGGGGCGGGGTTGGGGTTGGGAGGAACTGAGAACGCGAAGGCCTTCCCTTTGACTGTTCACAGGGCCTCTGGTAGACTGGGTCACCTTGCCCCCCCCCCCTCAAAAATGGGGGCAGGGTGGGGTGTGAGGGAGGGGCTGGGGCGTAGTGTCGCCGGGGGAGGGAGGGCTTTAATCCGCAGGGTGTCCTCTGCCTGGTTAGCCGACGGCAAAGTGTGATCAACACTAAAAATCCTGCAGCCATAATACAGTTTAAAAGTGTTTATATCCAAATGAAAAAGAACTGATTCTGATTCAAATGTCAACTTCTTATCTTCTGATCGTGTAATCAGCTGAATCATTTCTTCATTTGCACTGATCAAACAAGCAAAAAATACGTAGCCAATACTTAGTTATGTATACTAGACTTACCCTGACTGATTGCTTGATTACTTGTTAAATAAAAATGACACCCAGTGTAGAATATTCTAAATCAATTTTTCCCGCAATCTGAGTTTTAAAAAAAATGTTCTAAATTCAGCTCTTCTGATTTGGAAGCATTTATCCTCTCTCTCTGTGAGGCTGCCCTCATTTTTATTTTTATTTTTTATAAAACTTTTTTTTTCTTCTTTTTGTTTGGTTTGTGTTTTTTTTGCATCTGTGATGTTTGCAGCAAGTAAAATGGAGTCTGGTCTCTTTCCATCTCTGTGGCAGTTTGTCAGGACTCTGCAGCAAGCATCCTGGAATTAAAACTGTGCCCCCCAGCCCCCGCCCCTGGTCCCGGAGGAGATTAATAACACACATTTTACGCCACCTTATGAATAAGGGTGCGCTGTTCCCCCCGAAAATGAGTATCATTAAATAACCCTTACCCCATAATGATATTTCTTGAATATTAAAACGGTGGCTGCATGATTCGCTCAGGAAGTTAGGGTTCAGGGGCCAGTCGCAGGGGGAACCGTCAACAATGTTTGTCTTTTTTAAATCTTGGCTTAGTTTCGTTTCTGGTGTTCTGCTAATGACGTGTATTTGTGTGAGGATTGAGGAACATTGTAAGTCGGTAGCTCACGCAGTGCATGCTGGGATTAGCTCATCGTTAATTTTTGTGATGTGTTTAATGCAGGCGCCGTTAGGCCCGATGCAGTTTTAAGATCAGCCTGTAGCCCGGGTTTTGGTTGGTGTCAGGGAGCGGAATGGCTCTTCCCGCGCTCTGAGAAGTCGGGGGGGGGGGGGGGGGAGGAGGTGATGTGGGGGGTGGGTGGGAGGAGAGTAAGTAATATTCCGTTTGCTGAAACGCTCCGGCTGGTTGTTGGGAGTTAATGTCGCGTGCGTTTACTCCTTAACGGCCGCGCGCGGATACGGCAGGTGACGGCGCGGGGGGTCATCCGGGGCCCACTCGCGATGGCGTGGCGCTCGTTTGTCCCGGAAACGCCGGGCTCTGCCCCTGCGTTTGCGGTCAGGGGTGCCGGCGTCTCCTCACTCAAATACAGAATAGTGCACAACACACACACCCAAACGGGTGGGGGTGGGGGGGTTTGGTTATTTAGGAAGTTGTGGGCACAGTAACCCAATTTTGGTGCTTTGGTTTGAGAGCGGAATACTGCAGCTTGGTTTTATTCCTTCCTGGTAGGACAGTCGGGGGGGGGGGGGAGCGGTTGGGGTTGGGGTTTGGGGGGGGGGCGATTGTCGTCCCAGAGGAGGTCTTCTCCCATCACGTTGTGGTTTGACTCGTGATTCGTGTCGTTGGGCTGCGCGCAGGGCCTGTGTTTCAGCGCTGCAGGAGCAGCAGGAGCAGCAGGAGCAGCAGGAGCAGCAGGGACCTGCGCGCGCACGCGTGACTGGAGAGGAGAAAGGCGGAGGGGATGAGCTCGTAAGCGCGCGCGGACGTCTCAATCGGAGCGACGGCGTGAAATAATAAATGTCACGGGCGGCGGCGGCGGCAGAATTAATTCCCCATATTGTCCCCGACCTTCAGATTTTCTGAATGCAGACGGAGAACTCCGTGAAGAGCTAAACAAACTGCAGAGAGACCTGAACGCTCAGATTCCCTGGGCCTGCCCTCCTCGCTGATATAAGGGATAATGCATAGGGGCTGATAATATAGGGGATGGTGTATATATATATATGGGATGACATAACCCCTATTGGCTTTGGCACGGTGGCGCAGTGGGTAGCGCTGTCATGAAGGTTGTGGGTTCGAATCTCGGCTTGGGGCCTTTCCGTGTGGAGTTTGTATGTTCTCCCCGTGTCCGTGTGGGTTTCCCCCGGGTACTCCAGATTCCTCCACAGTCCAGGTTAGGCTAACTGGAGACTCTAAATTGCTCATCGGTATGAGTGTGTGAGTTGAATGGTGTGTGTGCCTTGCGATGGACAGGTGAACTGTCCAGGATGTGTTCTGCCTCTCGCCTACTGCATGCTGGGATAGGCTCCAGCGCCTCCCGCGACCCTGACCAGGAATAAGCGGGCGTAGATAATGGTTGTATGGACGGGCGGCGTTAGCGGCTGAATTACTTCCCCATATTGTCTCCGACCTTCAGGCTTTATGAATACAGACGGAGACGGACAGAGAATACTGCAGAGAGCTGAAAGAGAACCCAAACGCTCGGATTCCCTCTCCCTGCTCTTCTCCTCCTCGCTGATATAAACCCTCGTTGGGTTTGAGTGAGGGTGCTCTCCTGTCTGACTCCTCCTTTCTCCCTTTCTCTTCCTTTCCCCTCTCTGATGTAGCTAACGTGCACGCTGGTGTCGAGCCCGACCGTCAGCCGAAGCTGCTCTTCTGTTTATTACCCGCCACGGCTTCGCCGAAACGCATTGAATTCCGCCATGCGATGCAGGAGCTGTGGCAGGAGCTGCTGCTTTACCTCTGTGTGTTGTGTGTTGTATTTTTTATTGTGTGTGCGTGTGTGTGTGTGTGTGGGGGGGGGATAAACGGATTGGCCGACCGACAGCTGTGCAGTTTGGACCGGCTCTCCCAGCATTCCCTGTGTCTGTTTACAGTGCGGGCCCATTCAAGTGAGCCGGTGGGGGGTGGAGGTGGCGGTGGGGTTGGGGTGGGGTGCGGTGGGGGTGGGAGTATCCGCACGGGTGACTGCAGAAAGGTTGTTAATGGATGGGGTGGGGGCCAAGGCTTATTGGCTTTCTCCTCCAGAACCGGCTGTGCCTCTCTCCCTCCATCCCTCTTTCCCTCCCTCGGTCTCTCCATCTCTCTCTCTCTCTCTCCATCTCTCTCTCGACCCTCCAGATGTGCAGGGCGCTCTCTCATTTGTCAGCTGGCACATGTGGACCGCACACGTCGTGTGGAGCGGTCAAGACTGATCGCCCAGCTGCCCCCGGGCGGGGTACCGGTTGGCGTGACTGTCCTTGACCCCACAGCGCATAACCCCACCCCCCCAGCTCTGACACCGCCCCCCCCCCCACACACCACACACACACACACACACACACACAGTGACTGAACTCAGCTGATGTTGCAAGGTGCATCATCAAGCCCAAAAGCAGCACCTTGAACACTCCCCTCCTCCCAAAACCCTCGCCCTCCCCCCCCCCCCCCCCCCCCCCCTTGTCCCGGGTGGTGCTCAGGGGAATCCTGGGACGTTATTCAGAGCTTCGCCCTTTTGTTTACCTCTTAATGGAAACAGTCCCCGGCTATCTTCCCCAGCCAGGAGCTAATTTCTGACAAGCAGAGCGCGGTGTTCTCCCTTCTCCCCGCCCCCCGAACAGCCGAACCCCCTGGCTGGGTGCGGGGGGGGGGGGGGAGCATGTCTGCCTTTTGTCCCCCCCCCATCCCAACCCAGCTGACGGACCCAGGTCCCTGATGCACCTCCCATTCTATTAAGATGATGTAAGCTACCGTTGCCCTCCCTCCCCCACCTTTCCTCGCCCCACCTCTTCCGAAATTTCCCATCCGCCTTCCGGGGGACAGGTATTCCGTTCCCGCCAAAAAAAAAAAAAACTGAGCGAGAAATCTGCGTGGCGGCCCAGACGCGAGAGGCGGCTGATTTTCGGGGGGGAAAGCGACTAGTTGGGGGGGGAGCGTAGTAGTGGTGGCTGAGCTGGGGAGGGGGGTGGGGGGGTGGGGGGGGGAGGGGACGAGTGGGGAAAACTGCAGTGACAGCACAATGAATAAATGGAATAGGATCCCGCGGTAAATTGTCTATCGCCGGTGACAAACGATCTGATGGGAGAGAGCGTCGGCGCGCGGGGGAGCGGGGGAGCGAGGGAGAGCCGGGCTTTTCCAACGTTTACATCCCGGCAGGGCCGTGAATAACCGGCCCCCGCCCCCCCCCCTCCGTCCCCCCCTGCTGCTTAGCGCCGGGCCCCGGCCCGCTTAATAATTCATACGCCCGTGAAATATCCCCGCCCCGCGCTCAGATCCGCCGTCGAGCCGCCGCCGCCGCTTCCAGGGGTGTCCCTGCGGTGCTAATTTGGGGACGGCGACGTGCGCTGATTTCCAAAGGCGCTTTCTTTTTCTTTCTTTTTTTTCCCAGGATAAAGTCCTCCGACGTTTTTCCCTTCTCGTTCGTTTATTCCTCTGTCTCTGTCTCTCGCTCTTTTTTTTTTTTTTCTTTCGTTCCCCCCCAGTTCAACCTGCTGAGAGGCTGCGTGCATGTGCCTGTGTATGCGTGCGTCCGTGCGTGTGTGTGTGTATGTGTGTTAATGCCTGTGTGTGTGTGTGCGTGTGAGTGCAAGTGCGAGTGTGTGTGAGGGTGGTGTGTGTGTGTGTATGTATGTGTGTTAATGCCTGTGTGTGTGTGTGAGTGCGTGCGTGGTGGTGTGTGTGTGTGTATGTATGTGTGTTAATGACTGTGTGTGTGTGTGTGCGCGTGTGAGTGCGAGTGTGTGTGAGGGTGGTGTGTGTGTGTGTGTGTGTGTGTGTGTGTGTGTGATGTATGTGTGTTAATGCCTGTGTGTGTGTGTGTGCGTGTGAGTGCGAGTGCGAGTGTGTGTGTGAGGGTGGTGTGTGTGTGTGTGTGTGTATGTATGTGTGTTAATGCCTGTGTGTGTGCGAGTGCGAGTGTGTGTGTGAGGGTGGTGTGTGTGTGTGAGGGTGGTGTGTGTGTGTATGTATGTGTGTTAATGCCTGTGTGTGAGTGCGAGTGTGTGTTTGAGGGTGGTGTGTGTATGTATGTATGTGTGAGATGTGAGTGTGTGTGTGTGTGTGTGTGTGTGTGTGTATAGTGGGAGGTGCTGGAGCCAGCTTCAGGGGTATTTAACCCCAGTCTGACCCCAGAGAGGGGGAGGAGTCAAACCCCATTAAATATGACCTGACCGGAACAACTGTGACTTTGGGAAGTGCGAGTTTAGCGCGCCCGCTAAGCAGCTTTAGCCGCTGCCCTCTGCGCACGGACAGCAGTGCTCACTCACGGTCAGCGGGGGGGTCGGGGGGGGAGGGTCTCTGCGACGGACAGCTGTTCGTCACGGGTCATTAGAGGTTGAACAGATGCTGCCGCCACTTCCCCCCCCCCCCAGCCCTGGCGCTCGTCCCGGAACAGGTCAGAGACGCAGAGGGCCACCTGCCCCCCCACCCCCCCCAGCAGGCTCAGCTAACAGGTCCTCCAGCCCTCCATCTGTTAGACATCGCTGGAGTGAGATGTGATTTGTGGCCACCCCCCCCCCCCCCAAAATGCTTCACGGACGCAGGAACAATCAGACCCTTTGTCGCAAAATTTTTCCACAACCTTTTTTTCTTTTGTGTTTGTCTGTTTTTTTTTCTTTCTTTCTTACAGAAAACAGTTGTGCTCGTGTTATGAGTGATTTTTTTTTTGCCACATTGTTAGGAAAATAACAGAGATGGCAATAACTCTCCGGCAGCTATTGTCCGAAGGCAATAACGAGCCCATTGTGTGGGAGAGCGAATAGCTGCGTGCGGTTCTTTTTCCCCTTTGTGTGCGGGACCTGCGGTTTGTGTCTTTGTTTGGTCACTACGCACTTTCGCCCGGCGAGAGGGGAAAAAAAAACGAAAAAAAGAATAAAACCCCCGGTTCCTCTCATATTCGGCTCTGATGCCAATTATGCAAACTATTAAAAATTTAAGGAGGACAGTCTTTTATAATTTAATCCTAAAGTAATAGATTCCGTTAAAAATGCATGAGAGGAGCTTTATAGATGAAACTAGAATTAGTGTCTATCAAATGCTGCACTCCCAGCCACAGACGAGGGAGAGGAGAGTTATCTTTTCATTATTCTAATAGGATCTGATTTCAGGAGGGGAAGGAACATTCCCCACTGCCAGATATACCGTGTGCTCGCAGTAGTAGTCGGCCAAAACTGGTGTCACGGTAAAAAATAAACTCTGTTTGTGGAGAGAGCTCGGTGAAGACTGTGATGAACAGGCCCTATGCTGTGACACTGGTCGTAGTTTTGAGATGCAGCTTTTGCAGGGGGGTATGGTTCAGATCGATCCGTCTTCTGTCTCTCAGAAAGGCGCGATGGTCGTGTGTCCGCAGTTCCGTTTAGAAGTTGCTGTTGTTTTTTAAATTTTTTTATTAAATTCCTCATAAGAATAGACATGGAAATATACAAATCATACGTCAGCACTGTAGCGTTATATAGGGTATGTGGCAATGTCAATGCACGCCTCTCCCATATTTATATATATATATATATATATAGGGTTGGTGTGAATGACATTAGGAGGATCTAAGTCCAAACAGCTGGAAGTGTACGGAAGCAATTAAAGTGTCTCGCTGAAGGGTACGGCGCCCGTGTCCTACCTGGGAAATTTAATCTTCCGCCCTCGGCTTTATCATTAAGCCCCGCTCCTTACCTACTATACTGCACGGCCACCCCGGGCCAATCAAAATGGCCCTTTTTATAAAAAATAAAAAAAGAGAAGTTTCACTGTACTTTTCACACACGTGAGAATATTTGTCTGTGTTAACTGTAGGCTGCATAATTTAGGGGAATGAACGGATGATCTGGGAAGTGGGGCTGTGTTTGAAGTGCTTATCCTGGGACAGGGGCACAGGAACGTGACCTCCTAATATGGGCAGCTGGGACGGGACGGGATAGGATGGGGGATGGGGGGGGGATTAGAGAGGAGGACAGAGGAGCCGGGGGATGATTTGGGAGGGATACCATATTCATAATGCGTCACGCAGGCTGTGTCAGAAAGCGTCTGGATATATAAAAAAATAAAACTTTTTTTAAGCTGTCTAGGCCAAATCAATCCCCATTTCAAACAGAGATGCATATTAAAAGTTTAGCTTTTTTTTTTTTTTGGTAAATTTTAAAAGCCGAAGGGGTCAACACTTTGTGGGGGGTTGGGGTGGGGTGGGTGGGGGGGGGGGGGTATTGGTGGGGTTGGAATGTGGGGGAAAGAAGGTTTAACTACCCTGCTGCTGAATTTTAAAAGTCAACGGCCTGGTCCGTGCCTTTTAATCTGGAGCCTGCAGGACTTTGGGCAGCGCCTGGCATTGGTGGAGCGGGGGCTGGTGGGGTGGGGGTTGGTGGGGGGCGATGGCGGAGGGGGGTGAAGACAGAGCGCCCCGTCTAATCCCCACGATTCTCCCCAGCCCACAGATCACACAGCCGGGGTGAAGACGATTACCACCCTGCTCTCTCATGCTAATGTAATCTCTAACTAGATCTTCAAAAAGAGGAGAGAGAGAGAGCGAGAGAAGGGAGAGAAAGGAAAAAAAAACAGAGAGCTGGCTAAAATGGGTTTTTAGATTAACATTTAATTATTAACAGAACCCCAGTGATGGAAAGGACTCCTGCGGTGTGGTAGTGTGTGGTGGTGTGTGAGGGGTGTGTGTGTTGTGTGCGCGTGCGCTTGTGCCTGCCTGTGTGTGTGTGTGTGCTGGTGTGTGAGGAGTGTGAGAGAAAGAAGAGAGAGAGAGAGAGAGAGAGAGAGAGAGGGAAAGAGAAAGTGAGAGAGCGAGAGAGAGAGAGAGAGGAGGGAGGGCAGTATTAAAGCCAGTTCTCTCTGCACAGGCGAGCCAGAGTGAGGAAGAGGAGGATTAAAAGCCGAAGGTCGTCTTTCTTTTCCTCTGCGTTAAAATGCAGGAATTTATGCGGTGCAGGTGTGCAGTGGGCAGGAGGGTGGAGGTGCCGTTGTCCGACGGCCTCTGGCCTGCAGCCGCCGCCTCAGTGAGCGTGACCTGGCACTGGGCACAAGGCACGGGCCGGCCCGCGCATGTGCACGCTGCGCCATTCACGGGACAAGTTAGGCTCATAAACAAAGCCCCCCCCCCCATCCCCCCGACTGACGTAGACAGCGTGAGCAGCTAGCAGGAGTTGGGGGGGGGGGCACAATGTGGCCTGCTGCGTGCTAATGACTACAGCATCTCATGATAATATCAGCCCCCCCGCCCCCCTTCCTCTGTGAAAGTCATTTACTGAATAAATAAGTGTGTGTGTGTGTGTGAGATTGTGTGTGTGTGTGCGTGCGTGTGTGTGTGTGTGTGACCTCCCTTGCTTGCTCAGTGCAGACCGTGAGACCTGGAGATGGAAGCCAGAACTCGGGGGATAATTGTATCACAAACAGAATTTGGAGCCGTTCTGTTCACACTGGGGCCTGATCTGGAGTCAGACCGTACTGCGTGTGCTGAGGAGGTCAGCTGTGGCTAAGCTAGCCAGAGCCCGTTAGCCTAAGGCCTGAGGCAGAGCATCGTATTCAGTTCGGGCTAAAATGGACTGCGTTTATATAGCGCTTTTATCTATATATTTATACATCCAAAGGCGAAAGGCTGCCATGCAAGGCGCCAACTACTCAACTTCAAAAGTTTTTCTTAATGGAAAAACATAAAATAAACGGTCCGTTGCGTTTCTTATAGCATAACCGTAGAGCGTTGCCCTTGCTAGGGCGTTCTCAGGACAGTTCTCACCGGTTCGGTCGCGTCTTCAGAGAGAAAAACGAAAGTCCTTGCCGCCGAAGGTAAGGACGGTCGGGCCGATCTTTGAGAAGCGCGTCTGTTCGCATCGAAGCGGGCACCTCTCGGTCACCGCCCCATCGATTTCTTTTCCCGCTCAAACAGACAGGCTGAGGCCTCTTGTCATTGAAGCTGATGAATGGAGGGGGTTTTTTTTTTTCGGGGGATGAGCAGGTCTCTCATCGCTCATTTCTTTGTTTTTTTCTCTCCTCTTTCTCTCTCTCTCTTTTTTTTTTTTTTTTTGTTGCAAAGTGACCTTTTTTAATCTCGGCACAAGGCCGGGTCCTTCACCAGAGAACACGGGGGGGGGGGGTGGGGGGGGTGTAAGATAATGGCCATGGCCCAGTCCCCATGGCTCTTAAAATCAGACACCTTTTCACGTCAAAAAAAACAGGAGAGGTGGTGGTGGGGGGGGGGGGGGGCGAGGAGAGGACGGGGGCGGGGGGGTGGACTTATCGAAATCCTTGGGAGAGGAGAGATAATCGGACAGCGCGCGGGGGCCTTATCTCCGCGACAAAGCCCCCGTCGCCCGAGCGCGTTTCGCGATAAGGGGGGACTGCTTATCAGCCGGCGGAGTCGCGGAAAGTGCCAACGATTTTCTGTCATTACTGGCCCAGAAGTTTCGCACTTTTTCTCATTATTAGGAGACACCGAGACCTTGCAGATATAAATAGAGCGGGAGGAGGAGAGATGGCAGATTAGAGCAGGGTGCCTGGGAAAGATCTCCCCGGGGAGGGAGGGAGGGAGGGAGAGAGAGAGAGAGAGTGTTCTGGAAATTAACAATGGAAATGTGGAGTGGAGTGGAGGGGGTGGGGTGAAGCCTCTGGGTGGTAAGGGGTGAGGGGAGGTTGGGGTGACAGGGGGTGAGGGGGCTTGGTTGGGCAGAGCCTTGGTTGGGAGGAGGGAGCAGGATGAAGCCTGTGGGTGGTAAGGGGTGGGGTGGTTGGGGTGATAGGGGTGGGATGGTTGGGGAGAGCCTCGCCCCAGTGTTACCAGTGCAGCTGGCAGTGCAGAGCAGTTTGCTGTGTGGGATCTCCACAGGCCGGGTTTCAGAAACGCATGGGATGACTACAGCCGGGCATGTGAACCCCCCCCCCAAAAAATGGGGGGCGCGTCTGTATGAGGAGCCTTTCTGGGGATGGAAGCATGACACGGAGGGGGTGGGGGTGGCGAGGTCTGGAGGGGGCGAGGATGGGATGGGATGGGATGGGGGGGGTTTAATTGACAACGGAAGGCGGAGGAAAATACCTGGCGGCTTTTTTAAGCGGATTTTTCAGAAGCGCTGGCGTGCGCGGCGGTTATGAAGGAAGATACGGCGGTCCTCCCGGGGGGGGGGGGAGTGTGTGGGGGGGGATGAGAGAGAGAGGGGGAGAGTGGGAGAGAGACAGGGAGAGAGTGAGAGAGGGGGAGAGTGGGAGAGAAACAGGAAGAGAGAGAGAGAGATGTGTTTTATTGTGTAATGTGTGGTGGCGGTTCGGGGGGGTCGCGTTTCCTAACTGCTACCAGCTCCCCACCGCAAAGCCCACATCGCTGAGTCTGGAATTTCTCAACATGAACTTCAGCGGTGTGGAGAAGCGGAGAGAAAACCCAACCACGTGTTTCAGGGGCGGGAATGTGTGGCCCGCGTTGGAACAACTACTGTACGGTTCCTGAGCCAGCGGTGGTACCCACTTTCAGCCTCGCTGATGTTTACATCAGCTCCCAAGAACAGCTTGTTTGTTTTTCAATCTGAAAGGGAGGTAGAGACGGGTTTTAAGACGCAGAACTCCTGGGAGGTGGACCGGTGGCATTTTCATAGCATTTGAGCTCTCCTAGCCGGCGAATCCAATCATCTGAGATCAATCCTGGCGGTACGGACGCATAAGACCAGGGTCACGTCTCCCCCCGCCGCCATTTCATTCATTTAAAATCTCTTATCGATTGACGAAAATCCCTTATTTTCTTTTTTCGCTGGGTGTCTGCGATCCTTCTTTTTCAATTATTGCCCTTCAGTCCCTTTTCTGAAGGGGGTTTTAGGGGTGTGGCTGAAGTGACTTCACGGCAAGGCGAGAGAGATGTTGTGGTTGCGAAGCGTTTGTCGTTGCCAAGCGTTGACCTTGCTGGACCACAAGCTTTTAACGATGACCGATTGTGATTTACGTGGCGCTTTTTTTCAGTGGTTTTCAAAGCACTTTTTTGTTGGGGCGGCGAGCGGGAGTTGTCTGACTAGTCGCGTGCAGGCACCACCCCCCAGGGTGGTGGCACAAAACTACTGTTTTGATTGAGAATTTTCCCATGATGCCGCTGTCTGTGAACTGTGGCCTCTTTGAGTGGGCCCAGAAAGCAGGGAGTCCTGTTTGTGGTCTATCCTTGGTGAAGCGGCACCGTGTCGCTTTCTCCGGGGGGGGGGAGGGGTGGGCGGGACTGTCTCCTATTGGTCCATCAGAACAGCTTCTAGCGGTGGCCTGGTTTTCCCAGGAGGCCGTCTTATCCGGCCGTTAGCCAATCCCAGCTCTGCTTAGCTCGGGCGTGCGGCGAGAGGAAGTCTGTGGTGGGGCAGGGGTCCTGGCACAGGGCTACGAATTTGGGGCATTGATGGCTCGCCCAAACCCAGTGCACTGGGGAGATGGTACAGTGGGGAGGGGGGATGTCCAAGTTGAATTTGACCCATTTGGAAGGGGTTCAGATACATGGGGTGGGGAGGCAGGAGGGGGGGGCCTCAAGGGCACCCCGGTGGTGATTTGGGGTTGGTTGAGCGCCCAGGCCACGCTGAACCCCCCCCAAAAAAACGGCCCAGTTCCTCGCCGGTGCAAAAAAGCAGATCGGCAGCCATTTTGGTTTTTCCAGTGCATGGAAAAAATTATGAAGTCAGTGTTTTCGCTCCGATTTAAATAAAGTGTAACAGAAAAACGAGCGGAGAGGCGATAATTGATTGCGAAATTAACTGTAGTAACGCTGAATACATATTTCTAATGATTCAGAAACTGCACTTGCTGACAATGTACAATAACATGAAACAGTACCGTTTAGTTTTGAAGACTTTTTTTATTTTATTTTATTTTTTGTGCTTTGGCGGAGTAATACATTCTGCTCCTGTTATCCATTGTGAGGCTGAGACGGACCCAGGCGGCCAGAGAGCTTTAGTGCCCTTTTTGTTCGGTGAAATTGTCTCCTGATGCAACGGTAGCCCCGCATTTTTGAAGAACAGAGGCGAGTAGCAAAGTGACAGCACCAAAAAACAATAAACAGCACAGGGAAAAAAGAACGGGGGGGGGTTGGGGAGTTGGGAGTTGGGTGCGGGGGGGTCGAATGTTCAGACGATCCGCCTGGCAGGGGGGGGGGCAGTGAATAATGGACCTTTGTTTTTTTGGTTGCGCGTGTGTGTGTCCTAATCCCGCAGCCTGGGGGCTAGCTGCGTCATTGTGTGTGTGTGTGTGTGTGTGCACCGGGCGCCTCCACAGATTTGGGCGTTGTCTTGAGGCTAGGTGTTTTTGGCGTTTCTATTTCGGGGTGGAGCGGGCCCTGACAACGGGGTATCCCCCGCCTCTCTCTCTCTCTGTTTTTTTTTTAAGGCTGAAGTTCCACCGCAGGGGTCGCTCTGAAGCCTCTGAGCTCTGGTCCCACGCGGGAAGACACAGATGAGATAGATGTCAGACAGGAGCGCGAGGTATTATTTTAGATGTGGGCCAGCGCGGCCCCGTCGGGTCCCGGCTCTGAGTCTGCTTAGCTGGCTGAGAGCGAACTAATTCCAGCGAGCAATCATATCCGTCAAAAACCACACGCTCCCTCCCCATCCGCGGGTTCGACTGCAGCGACCGTGAGAGCGGCGCTTTCGAGTGTCTCTCCGAAACGCTCTAGTGGCCCAGCAGGGCTCAGCTAATTGCATTTCGCTGCACCGGGACGGGTCGAGGACGGAAGATACCGCTGCCGAAATAGCCGTTTCCCCGGTTTATGTCTTCTCCGCAAGATGTGCAAAGCGTCGGCCTGTGATAAAATAAACTGCCGGCATAGCCTTTGGTTGGATGCACAAATGGTTCGGCGAATTCGTCGAGTAAAAAGCCATTTACTTAGTTGTGTTTTTAGCGCTGCCATATGGCGGACGACTTTCCCCCCGGGGCGCATTTTCAGACACTTGTTGACGTTTGTCAGAATTAATGTTACATTGAAATCCCAGGGCGCTTACAAGTTTCCATTTAATGTGCGTGGGCCTACTGCAAAGTAAACTACTTATAGTTTGGCTTGTGGAAGGTTTTTTTGCCTTTTAACGTGAGCTCATCTGTCAAGGTCCCAGCAGCTGCAGCTATTCCGCGCGCTCATCCTGTGATGCGTGCAGCGCGCGGCTTCAACCGAAAACAGCGCAGAACTCGCGGTTTATTTTTTTATTTAGTTTTAAAACAGCACGAGTCGCAGGACTGCTAACGCCGGCGCAATAAAGCTGGGATGGAAGAAAGAAAAAGAAAAAAAACAACAACCGCATTTTACACCAAAGCAATTGCCGCGGATGTGTTCGCCTCTTGCGTTTAGCTGACAAGTTGCTCCCACGGTTTCATTTCTCACGGAATGCGACTGCAGCCAGCGGTAAGCGCCAAGCCCCTGACAGAGTTCCCCCGGAAAGGTTGCGTGGAAGTAAGTCACGGCAACCGTTTGGAACGGCACGCGATGAATCAGCCAAATAATTACCCTCAACCTCAATGTGACCGTTATCATTTCTTATTTTTTTTACAGAAACCATTAAGGATAGATTACTTAGCTGTTTTCCTTCCCTCGTTCACCCTCTACGGATGCCTTTTCGGCGTCACAGAGATTTAACAATAAACTCCTGCGATTTCTTAACAAATCAATCCAAACAGCACTGGTAAAATTCTTGGATTTAACTTTTTTTTTCTTCTTGAATCTAAGACGCGCAGGTGCGATGTTGAATAAAATCCAGCACAACACAATACACCGCGCATTTTCTGCAGTTATCCCAGTGGCTGCTGAGTACTACCACCTATATGGCTTAAAATTTGAGCCCATGCACTATCTGATGGCTCAGCCTAGCAGTTGAGCTACTTTTCCGCATCCAAATGTAGTTTTCATTTCTTCTCTGTTTGTTCAATTCGACTTTTGTACGAGTTTGTAATTGCACAAATCAAATAAACTGCATTTTCGTGTGAAAAGAGGCTCAAGCACTCTGTTTTAGGTTGAGATAACAGTCTGAGCCATTATGCAGGTACAACAAATGACTTTATCTTTCATTATCTTTGTCTGCGCGGGGCTGATCTTGAATCTGCCTGGGCCTGAAAAATTGACAGGAAAGCGAAATGAAAATAGCGCAGTGTTTATTTTCTCTTTTCTCTTTTCAAAGGAACAAAAAACATTTTTTTAAAAATTGATCCTCAGTCTCCGCAGAGTTTGAGATATCAAGATGTTTGACCCGCTCTTTCAAAAAAGAAAAAAAAAAATAGACACAATGCATTTAAAAAAGCGGTGTGCTATTTCAGAGACAGCTGTGATTGTTTTCTCTGTAATTAATAGCGTGCTTTATCCTCCTGGACCTGCTCTTGTGGGAACTGTGAGGAGGGGTGAGTGACGATCCATTCTTAATGAGTCACTGGCTCTTGTGTGGACTGCGGAGTCCTGTTAACAATGCCTAGTTTTTTTTATTCCATTCTGTTTGTAAATAGTCTTGTCTGAGGAAGGTGTGTTTGTGTGTGTGTGTGCGTGGTTGTGTGTGTGGGCATATCAGTAAGCTCCTCTGTGTGTGTGTGTGTGTGTGTGTGTGTGTGTGTACAGGCCTCTGTATACACAGGCATTTCCCATTGTGTGTTTTTCCCCACTGACATATTGTGGTGGTGGTTTGCTCAGATGGATAGACAATGTGTTTGAGCGGTTACGGGTGGGTGTGGGGGGGGTGTGGGTGGGGGGTGGTTGAAGTGAAGTGGGCGGTGAGGATTGGGGGGTGGGCGGTTGGGGGGGTGGCGTGAAGTGGGGGGGAGGGGGGTGAAGTGGGTGGTGTGGGGCTGTCAGGCTGGTCTGAAGGGCCTCTCCTTAATCATCTGTGGGTGGTGGAGGTGGAATGCGTGGTGGACAGCAGGAGCGGATTAGCCAGTGGCTCCGGGGTCTCCTTAGGGAAACCGCAGGGGCGGCAGGGGTCGGAGCGTGCCGATTGGATTAGCCCGTTTTGGCGCATTAAGGGACAGGCGCTGCCGCTCCTGGTGACGTACCGGATGCCGTGCTCGCGTTCGGGCCACCAGGTAGCCGGGCAGTCGGAGTCGGTGACAGTTTCTTTGCCTCGTAGGATACTTACGGCAAGGTGTAGTGCTCGCATGGAGATGGACACTCACACACACACACACACACACACACACACACACACACACACACACACACTCACACACACACTCACACACACACACACACACACGCACACACACACACACACACGCACACACACACACACACACACGCTCACTTGTAGCTTAGCCTCTCTTCTGAGAGTATTGATTTTTTTTTTTTTGCCCCTTTTTACAAAACAAATTTGAGTGACAGCTGCAGCCAGCAGGGCATGATGGGATTGAGTAACTCCCAGGTACAGGAGAGGGGAGCAAAGAGGATTTGCTGGGTGGATCGCAAGTGTGTTTGTGTGTGTTTGTGTTTGTGCGTGCGTGCGTGTGCGTGCGTGCGTGTGCATGCGTGTGTGTGAGCGTGCGTGCGTGCGTGCGTGTGTGTAGCGCTGGTGCTTGCATTTCACCGATGTCTTTTCCTCTGTCAGTCAGGCCACTCGTTAGTTGGCAGAGACCCATTTTCCCCCATCAGTCAGGCAAAATGGCGGCTCGTCCAAAAGACCTGCTTGAATGGCGCATATTTGGATGTCAGAGGAGCAGGTTTGGCTGGTATAGGAACTCGCTTTTTTTTTTTTTTCGACTGAGGTTCCAGAATTATTTCCTTTCATTGAGAGACATCTGCCAAAGGACTGCAGGAAATGGAGAAAGAGATGTTTTTTGAGGGGGGGGGCGGGGGCGCGGGGGGGGGGGGTGGCTTGGGTGTGACAAACGAGTCAAAGTCTTCCTCTCTTCCTCCTCGCTTTTAAGGGCCGTAACGGGAGAAAATTGGTTTTGAAATGGAATTTTAAAAAACGAGCGATCTCCTTTCAGTGGAGGATAATGCCTCTCAGAATACATTTACCGCGGAGCAAATGGAGAATAATGGAAGGTAGTTACACAATTGTCTTTCATTTTGAGAAGGGAAAACGTGGAGGCATTCCCCACGAGGCGAGGCGTTGGACTCGCCCGTCTTTTAGGTCCCCCCCCCCCCCCCCCAGCTCTCCCTCCTGTCTTAACAAACGCTCTGGAACGGAAGGCTGGTTGGGGAAATTGGTATCCTCACAAAATGGAGATGGAGGCTTTTAGCTTGTGAATAGTCAGTAATTAGATGAAAGTGGCTGTGTGGTTTGAAGAGGCTCGCCTGTGTGTGCGCAGGGGAAATTGAGGGGGTTGGTGGGGGGGGGGGTTTGGTGTGTGTATATGTATGTGTGTGTGTGTGTGTATGTGGGGGGGGCGGTGGGTATATCTTTGGGCACCTGGATGGAATCAAATCTATTGTTTCGTCTGTGGCAGCACAGTTAAATGGTGTTGATACCAGAAGCTTCCGCTAGGCTAACGGTTGCCCTGCTCCCTTGTGAAATATGTGGCAAAAAAAGAGTTATTTTTTATTTATTTATTCAGGTGTGCATGTACCGTGAGCAGATAACCTGTTAACTACTTTTGTGGGGGTGTTTTTTTTTTTTTTAATAGTTTTTTTTTTGCGGTCTCCATTTCCTGTTGTACACCAGGCTGCCGCCGCATTAGCTGTGCTGATGAGTGCTTTTGTTTGGTGCCGTGTTCCAGATTAAGTGGACCCATTTTGTGACCCCTCTCTCGAACGTGTTCCGTCGTGCCGCACGAAAGTGGTGAATCACGTAGAATTATTCTCGGGGGACGGGACGGGGGGACGGGGGGGTGGGGGGGTTAATGGCTTTTTGTCTTTTTACGAACACGAGCCCGTTTTCATACTCTGTTCCCGTGCGTGGTTTTTTTTGAGCGAAGCCCTCAAAGGTAGTTTCTTGAAAGGGATCCGTTGAGGGGGGGTGAAAGGTCGGATCGATCCACCTACGCCACGTTTCACCCTCTCGTTTGTGTTCATCTGCAGTTTCCCGCTGCTCGCTCACCCTTGCGCAGAAAGATGCTGGTAGTCATAGAAAGCGAACCTGCCACGTTTAATTTCGAGAGTTTCCACATGCAGCACAAAAAATAAATGACAGCCCCTCCTTCCCCCCCACCCCCCCAAAAGAAAAAAACAACAACAAAAAAAATAAACAAGTATGGGCAGCTCGTTAGGCAGCAGTCTGTGAACTCCTAATTATTCTGATGGCTTTTTCTTTGGTTATTAAAATGCTAATCCGCTAAAGCGCGGTAATGGATGGACGGACGGACGGACGGATGGCAGGTGGCGTGGAGCCGCTTTTATTTTCGTTTAGTGGTTCGCGCGGAAAAAAAATAAATAACCCGGGGACGAGGCTGTGACTGGCGTGTGAAAAATCATTTCTGGATAATCTGCCGAGCATCGCGTCTGCAGACAGCGGCGGCTGACAGCGCAGATGAAATATTTAACGGCGCTCTTTTGTTTAAGCGTGTGGGAGACGGGCACCGCTGGAAATTATATTGTTTGATATTGATGAGCGCTGACAAAGAGGTGTGGGGCGCGTACTGACACGCAGATACACACAGGCACCTCCTCCCTCTCTCTCCCTCTCTCTCTCTCCCCCTCTCTCTCTCTCTCTCGCTTTCTCCCTCCCCCTCTCTCTCTCTCCCTCTCTCTCGCTCCCCCTCTTCCTCTCTCTCCATCTCTCTCTCTCTCGCTCCCCCTCTTTCTCCCTCTCTCTCTCTCCTCCCGTCTCCTCCCCTCTCTCTCCCTCTCTCTCTTCCCCCTCTTCCTCTCTCTCCCCTCTTCCTTTCTCTCTCACTCTCCCTCTTTCTCTCTCTCCCTCTCTCTCTCGCTCCCCCTCTTTCTCTCTCTCTCCCTCACCTCCTCCCTCTCTCTCTCTCTCTCTCCTCCCTCTCTCCCTCTCTCTCTCTCTCCCTCTCTCTCTCTCTCTCTCTTCCCCCTCGCTCCCCCTCTTTCTCTCGCTCCCCCTCTTTCTCCCTCTCTCTCTCTCTCGCGCTCTCCCTCTCTCTCCCTCTCTCACAAACCGGGGTGGTTTTTTGTACATTAATGTCTTCTGTCAGTCCTCCATTGTGTGCCGTGGATGGGACTGTGACTTTCTTCTTGATTTTTCGGAGGGAGTCCGAACTGTGTTTTTCCCCTCAAGGACTAGAGCTTTTTTTTTTTTTTTTTTTGGAGAGACGACTGCATTGAGGGCGTTTTGAATGAAAGCTTATCGCAGGTTTTCCCTCTTACCTGGGTTCATTTTGTGCGTTATCCGGGACAATACAGGCATTTAGCAGACGCTCTTATCCAGAGAGACTTACATTGTACGCAAATATACAGCTGGATATGTACTGGAGTAATGCAGGTTAAGTACCTTGCTCAAGGGTACAACGGCAGTGTCCTACCGGGGAATCGAACCGGCGACCTTCAGGTTACAAGACCAACTCCTTAGCCATTATACTACACTGCTGCCCACAGGGACCTGAAAGCCTTTGGGAAGTTCAATTGAAATATCAGAAAATGAAACCCAGGGTAAGGTTTTTTTTTGGCTGTTCATACCAGAAACACAACAGCATAGAGAAACTTCTGCTTGGGGGCTTAATCACGAGACCGTCCAAACAGAATCATTCCCTGAGTTTGAGATTTTCAGGCCCCCGTACACGAAAGCGTGTGCGTGTGCGTGTGCGTGTGCGTGTGCGTGTGCGCGTGCGCGTGCGCGTGCGCGTGTGCGTGTGTGTGCGTGTGCGTGTGTGTGTGTGTGTGTGTCTGCGTGACCGTGACCGTGTGTGTGTGTGTGTGTGTGTGTGTGTGTGTGCGCTGGGCTGCTTTAACAGGTTTTCTCAGCACTGTCGGCCCCCATTTTCTCCCCCAAACACCCCCCCCCCCGCTGTCGGCTGGTCCACTGCGTTTCCCCCCCGGTCTCTGAGTCGTGTCGGCTGTGACGCGGGTTTTTTTGAGAGAGCGTCTGCGTTTCCTCCGCTGGCTGTCGGCTCGGCCTTGCTGTAGTTCCTCTGGAGCGGTGGGGGGGGGCAGTAAGGGTGGGGGGGGGAGATTTATGGCTCGGTGGGAGATTGATTAGTGCCGTCACTGGCCCTGATGTAGCAGTGGCGCTAACCCTCGCCCAGCCCTCCCCCCCCGAACGTGACTCGTACACACACACGTGCAGACGTACACACACACACACACACACACACACACACACACACACCCAGGCCGGGCCGTCAGTTTCCCCGAGCCGGGCCGCGCTCCTGTCGCCGCAGACAGACTGCTGTTTTAGGCATTTCCATTTTTTGCTCTCCATAGATACGCCCATCAATCACCGCACTCCCAGTGCCCCGGAAAGAGGCGGGCGGGGTGTGTGTGTGTGTGTGTGTGTGTGTGTGTGTGTGTGTGTGTGTGTGTGTGTGTGTGTGTGTGTGTGTGTGTGTGTGTGTGTGTGTGTGTGTGTGTGTGTGTGTGTGTGTGTGTGCGTGCGTGTGTGTGTGTGTGTGTGTGCGTGCGTGTGCGTGTGTGGGGGGGAGGTTTGTAAATGAATGTCAGGCAAGTAGAAGTCTCGCTCCAGACTGCAGAGCCCGTGTGCTGGGAGGAGGGAGAGAGAGAGGGAGTGATGGAGAGGAGGAGAGGGAGAGAGATGGAGAGAGAGAGAGGGAGGATGTGTGTGTGAGAGAGAGAGGGAGGATGTGTGTGAGAGAGAGAGTGAAAGAGAGGGGGGGCTTTGATGAGAGCGAGAGCGACTTCTCATCCTGACGGCTCTGCGCAGGTGTGCGTTGTAATTCCGCGCACAGGCTCCGGAGAGCGGCGGCGGGGCCGGCTTCCTGCTTCCTGCTTCCTGCGGCGGCTGAATGGCGAGGTTCCGCTCGCGCTCAGACACACGCGCCGGCCCCCAGCTCGCCGTGCGGCTCAGACTGCTGATGGATGCGTTTCTGATCACCTGCTCTCTCTCTCTCTCTCTCTCTCTCTCTCTCTCTCTCTCCTCCCCCCTCTTTCCTCCTCTCTCTGCCTCTCCCTCTCTCTCTCTCTCGCTCTCTCTCTCTCTCCCCCCACCCCCAGGTTGGACGTAGCGCCCCCCGGCTCTAGACCGCCCCCGCCCCACCATGTTGGCCTGTCTGCAGAGGAGGCAGAACCCCCCCCCACAGCACCGGGTGTGCGCCGGCAAGACCCTGGAGGCCCCCCACCCGCCCAGCCGAAAATGTAAGTCCGGGGGACGGGACACTGGAGGGGGGGGGGTCCTGAATGCGTGCCAAGCAGAGACAGAGGCGGCTATCAGATGTGCCTGCTGCGGTGGCAGCGGAGTGCTGAGATGAGAGAGAGAGATAGAGAGAGTGAGATCAAGAGAGAAAGAGAAAAAGGGAGAGAGAGAGAGAGAGAGACTGGCCCAGGGGCTGATGGGAGTCTGATTGTGACTGTGATTTGAGGATTGTTCCTTTTTGTTGTGCTGAAGAATCGTTTCCACGCATAAGCTTTTTCATTTTTCTGTCTCTCCACACATTTCATGGATAGAGTTCTTTCTGTATGTAAAATACACACACACACACACACCACACAGTATACATGCACTCAGAGGCCGCTTCATTAGGTACACCTATCTAGTACTGGGGAGGATGCCATTTTGCCTGCAGAACAGCCAGAATTCATGGATTCAACACGGTGCTGGAAACATTCCTTGGGGATTTTGGTCCATGGTGACTCGATAGCATCGCGTAGTTCTGCAGATTTTTCAGTCACGCATTCAGGCTGCGAACCTCCGGTTCCACCTCATCCCAAAGCTGCCCTGTTGGACTGAGATCTGGGGCCTGACTGTGCAGGGCCATTGGAGTAAACCGAAGTCCCTGTTGATGCTCGTCGAACAAGGCTGAGGCAATGCCTGCTTTGAGACCTGGTGCATTATCCTGCTGGATGTACCCATGTGAAAAAGGGTAGACAGTGGCCATGAAGGGATGCACGTGGTCAGCAGCAATGCTCAGGTATGCTGCGGCATTGGACTGATGCTCAGTTGGTATTAAGGGGCCAAAAGTGTGCCAAGAAAACCTTCCCCCCACCATTACACCACAAACAGCTGCCTGCACTGCTGACACAAGGCAGGACGGGTCCAAGGATTCATGCTGTTTACCCCAAATTCTGGCTCTACCATCTGCATGTCACAGCAGAAATTGAGACTTGTCAGACCAGGCAAAAGTTTAGTCCAGGTTTGCTGATCATGTGACCACTTTTAACTGCTGCTCACTGGATGTTTTTTTTGTTTATCGGTCCGTTCTCTGAACTCTAGGGACTGTTGTGTAGTGAAAGTCCCAGGAGGGCAGCTGCGTGTGAGGTGCAGGAGCCACCCGGTCCGGCCCCAACGATCTTTTAACGGTCAAAGTCGCTCAGATCACGCGCCTCACCCATTCTAAAGTTCAGCTGAACAGCCAAACCTCTTCACCATGCCTGCAGGCTTTTGGAATACTGAGGTTCAAATATTAAAAAAGAGGGCGCAACAGTCCAAGCTGGAGAGATGAGTCATGGGGATGGTTTTGTTAGAGACGTCGTTCGGCTGTTTGCGTGCGCTCGTGAACTTTTTGCAAAATTTTTCCCGCCGTCCAGAATGAAAGTGGCTATCTCGGCGTGCTGAGTCAGCAGAGGGTACACGCTGAGCCAGAACACTGATCTCCCGGTCAGAGGCCTGACTGGAGAGAGAGAGAGGGGGAGGGAGGGGGGGAGGGGGAGGGGGGAGGGAGGGAGAGAGGAGAGAGAGAGAAGGAAGAGGGGAGAGGGAGGGAGAAGAGGGGGGAGGGGGGGGGGAGGTGAGAGGGGGAGAGGAGAGAGAGAGAGGGAGAGGGAGGGAGAAGAGAGAGAGGAGAGGGGAGAGGGAGGGAGAGAGAGAGAGGAGAGGGGGAGAGGAGAGAGAGAGAGAAGAGGGGAGGAGAGAAGAGAGAGGAAAGGGAGAGGGAGGGAGAGAGGAGGATCCGTAACATGTACAAGTCCCGCCCGGCCACGCGGCGTGAGGTGTGTCCTAACAGCGTCGTAAAAGGGCTAGAGCGCTCCTGTTCCGAGCCGGCTGCTTCCTCCGCCCCCCTCCCCCCCACCCCCTCCCCTCCCCACTCCCCCGCCCCCCCCCCTCATCCCCCTCCCTCCCTGCACCCCCCCCTCCCTCCCGTATCGAACGACATCGGTCGTTTCACGGGAAGGGAAGTGCTGTAGGAGGAAGAGGAGGAGGAGGATCTGGCTCGGTAAGGATCGATGTTTAAGGAAATCGAAAAGATTATTCGAAAAGCACGGCGGCCTGTGATTGGTTGATTTGGAGACAGGCGATTGGATGATGGTGCGTCACCAGCGTAGCAGGGGTAGATCACAGGCTGCTGGCTTCCTGAAGCGCACGCGATGCTTTTGGGTGCGATTTCCTCAGGAAAAGCAAGGTGATTGTTGAAAATCATAGGTTGCTCTTCTTTTGAATTTTTTAGTATCTTCATTACCCTTTGAGCACCTGTATATTCTTATATTCTTCTTTATGCTATATATACATGTGTACATAAGTCACTGTATTTGGCAAAATTAAGCAGGTCCGTGCGTAGCTAAATGATTTAACTAAATTGGTGTGATTTTTGAGTTTGGCCGTTATAATTCTACTCATGAAAAAGCTGTGCCTGTTTTAAGCACCATAGTTTTTAGCAGTCTGAAGCCCAAGTAGATCAATGCTTTACTGTATTTAAATGTGAAATTATAATAGACTTTTACTACAAGCCTAATTACCTAACTGGCTAATTAAGTCTTGTGCGTTTGCTTTATAGTGCTGATACACCCTCATCGTAGAGTACCTGTGTACTCTGCTAAGGTAACGTTCCAAAAATAGCTAATTGCCAGAACCCTGGGACTTAATTTTACGGTAGCTTTGCAACTAAAATATCTACCAAGGACTGAGGAGTCAGGTAAGGGCTAAACATAAACGAGGAAGAAATATTACCATACTGATGGGATTACTTATTATAGCTTAACTACACTATAACTACTTACTTTTACTTACTATAGTTCTGTTGGGAACTGGGGACCTTGTTGTTTTCTCAGTTGTGATTCTTCTAAGATTTGGTGCTCAGGGAAGACTGAATGTGGATTAAGACGAGCCACAC